>NC_143503.1:24693500-24999375 GCF_051622355.1 Phaseolus vulgaris
TTATAATATTTATTTTAATTATTTATTTAATTTAATATAAAATATATATTAAAAAAATATTAAAAAAATATTAAAAAAATATTAAAAAAATATTTTAATAATTATTTAATAATTTATTTATTATAATACTAAAATATATTTATGCATATTTAATTATTATTTAAATTTATATATTTTAATTTAATGTTAAAATAAAAAAATTATTATTATATTTTATTTAGTTTTAATCGATTAACTTTTTTTTTTGAATTAATTATAATTGGCTAAACACTACAAAAAAAAATCACTTTTAGCGACCACCAAATTCGGTCGCTAAAAGCACTATAATTGGTGGCTAAACGTATCTGCGACCGAAACAGTCACCAAATAAAGATGGAAGCGAAAACCCTAGTCGCAAAGCCTTTAGCGACCGAATTATAAAGTGGTCGCTAATTTGCAACCGAAATTTCGGTGGCTAAATCGGTCGTAGAAAATTTGGTCACCAAAATTCAGAAACCAAATTAGCAACCGAAATTTCAGTGGCTAAATCGGTCGCAGAAAATTTGGTTACCAAAATTCGGAAATCAAATTAGCGACCAAACTTTTATAAACAAATCGGTGGCTAAATCGGTGGCTGAAATAAAAGGTGATAGCGACCACCATTTTCGGTCGCTAGTGGATTAATTAAAAAAAAAACTTTTGGTGGCTATTTCGGTGGCTAAATGAAGACCCCTATAACAACATATTTGATTTCGATGGCTAAATATTATTTTTAATTACAACGATCAATTCTTTTTTAGTAGTTAAAAATCAACTTTGTAGATATAGTCACAAAATCCGTTTCGGTAGCTATTTTTTTTATGTATTATTAATATCTATTTAAACTAGTATTTTGACCATTTTATAAAAAAATTCAAATATGCTTATAGATACTTGAAATTGTGGGAAGCTAAATAGGAATGAACTTCAAATACATAATTTAAGAAATGAAATGAAATTGATTATTTATATATATATATATATATATATATATATTTTTGTTGTGTAAAGGAACATTTAAAGGAATTAAAATGTTTAAAAATACAAGTATTCAGTTTTAATGGTCAATTTTGTAATAACTAAAATCATGTTAAGTCTTCATGTTTCAATGGATAAGAGATTATGCAATGTGACATAACAACAACACTAAAATAGTATTAATAAATCTAGGTTCCATATTTTTATACAAACAAGAAAGAGAAACCTAATTTGGATGATGAAGAATTACAGTGTCTTTGTATATAAAATGAACCAAGGCCTAATAGATGCAAGAAAATAATTAGATAATGAAGAAAAATGGTATGAGATTACACATTAAAACTGAATTAAGTAGCAATGCTACCTTTAAAACTCTAGACTCCATGTCATTGAGAACTATCACCCTATCATCTTTCCCTAACCCATTGAAAAACAACAGGAAAAATAAAACTGGATGCCTCACACTAACAACATTCTTCACCAAAAATAATGCAGGTGGCTTGTACTTCTCAAACATAAGCTCTGTTGTCCTGCAATAATAAAATCCAAATTATACGAACTGACACTTTAAGATGAGCTCATAATTCTAGACAATAAATTATAATAAGAATACCTTTCTCTCTGTTATTGAGAGTTTGAAGAAGGCTCTGCAAGGATCATAGGATGCTCTTTAGGATCAATAAGTAGGCAATCCCTACCAAAAACAGAAAGCATGGCCGATAAATAGGCACTCTCTACCATAAAAAGAATGTGAACTAGTGACAAATAAAATAATTTGCGGATTTCATAGTGACCATGCATGAAACTTGTTTTAAAGCATGCTATTTAATTAGAACCATTTGTCTAGACACCCCAAGGTAAAAATTGAAGCAGCAATTACCCTATTAACATTCTAGGGTAGGTTAAAAATTCATCACAATCTTAAAATGCAACAATAAAAGAATAGTAATGCATATTATAGAACTTGGCACCTGTAGAATTATATACATGAACAGAGTCATAGTAGCTGAGAGGATGAAACTAGCCTAAGGGGGTACTGCTGCTCCCCCATGGCATGGACCAGCAGGTTTGAGATCTGGAACTATAGAAAATAAGGTCTGTATATCATGTAATATGAAGCATGGCCTCAGTAGGATGGAAGGGGAAATGTGTCCGAAGCAACTACCAAACCAATGTTAAAGCAAAATATAAACTTATTGAATGAGGGGCGTGGTGCAATAGGGATGCAAAACCTATACATGCTTCAAAATGCAATGTGAACAATCAAAACTACATCTAGAAGAAAAAAAAGCATTATTGTTGAAAATAAGCATTACATGGAAGTTAGCCTTACCTTTAGTTGTCTCTGCTGAAAGAACAATTTAATATTGACAAGGGTCTAAATCTACAACTACAACAAAGAAATTAAAAAAAAAAAAAAAGAACCAAGGTAGCAAAATTGAAGTCAATCAGGAAAGCATGAGAGTAATTATATTAGGTTTAACCTATGAAGCTATAATGGGAAATAGTTGGTAAGAAAACCCAAATGATGCAATTGAAAGGTGTAAGCAGAGAAAATGTCACTTGGCATCAATGTTCATATTCAATATAGTTTATAATAGTCATAGATTAAATAATGTGAATGGAATCAGAAGCAAAGAATGGTGGCAGAGTAAACTTGCTTCTAAATGCAGGGTTTAGACAATCCAATTAAAGCTAACACATCAATGTCTATAAAAAAGATTCATTATTATTAAGAAAACTAAACATGAAATAAAGCTTCAACTATTATCTATGTCATTCCTTATCAATTATAGGAGCATACGATCCCAAAACTATTGTCACTGGTAAAGTTTGTGATACTTTAGTTATAGTTATATTACAAAACCAAAGCAACACCAGATAATAATAACTAAAAATATACGAGAAACTAAAATTAAAATTAAAAAAAAAATATTAACTAAACCAAGATGTTGAAAATATAATTATTATACAAGAACAAACACTTCAGAATTTAACTTGAATACCTGCAAGTTCATATACGAATTAATAGAAACCAGATAACCTGAAAAAAATAAAACAGTGAAGACAATAAACAAAATGAAATCCATGTAGTATTTGACCACCTTAGGAAACTAAAAGGAAGCATTTAGAAATGAAATAACAATAGAGAAAATTATCCATAACAAATCATCATACCCTTGTACTCCATTCTCCACTTGAGTTTCACAATAAAAGAATAGTAATGCATATTATAGAACTTGGCACCTGTAGAATTATATACATGAACAGAGTCATAGTAGCTGAGAGGATGAAACTAGCCTAAGGGGGTACTGCTGCTCCCCCATGGCATGGACCAGCAGGTTTGAGATCTGGAACTATAGAAAATAAGGTCTGTATATCATGTAATATGAAGCATGGCCTCAGTAGGATGGAAGGGGAAATGTGTCCGAAGCAACTACCAAACCAATGTTAAAGCAAAATATAAACTTATTGAATGAGGGGCGTGGTGCAATAGGGATGCAAAACCTATACATGCTTCAAAATGCAATGTGAACAATCAAAACTACATCTAGAAGAAAAAAAAGCATTATTGTTGAAAATAAGCATTACATGGAAGTTAGCCTTACCTTTAGTTGTCTCTGCTGAAAGAACAATTTAATATTGACAAGGGTCTAAATCTACAACTACAACAAAGAAATTAAAAAAAAAAAAAAGAACCAAGGTAGCAAAATTGAAGTCAATCAGGAAAGCATGAGAGTAATTATATTAGGTTTAACCTATGAAGCTATAATGGGAAATAGTTGGTAAGAAAACCCAAATGATGCAATTGAAAGGTGTAAGCAGAGAAAATGTCACTTGGCATCAATGTTCATATTCAATATAGTTTATAATAGTCATAGATTAAATAATGTGAATGGAATCAGAAGCAAAGAATGGTGGCAGAGTAAACTTGCTTCTAAATGCAGGGTTTAGACAATCCAATTAAAGCTAACACATCAATGTCTATAAAAAAGATTCATTATTATTAAGAAAACTAAACATGAAATAAAGCTTCAACTATTATCTATGTCATTCCTTATCAATTATAGGAGCATACGATCCCAAAACTATTGTCACTGGTAAAGTTTGTGATACTTTAGTTATAGTTATATTACAAAACCAAAGCAACACCAGATAATAATAACTAAAAATATACGAGAAACTAAAATTAAAATTAAAAAAAAAATATTAACTAAACCAAGATGTTGAAAATATAATTATTATACAAGAACAAACACTTCAGAATTTAACTTGAATACCTGCAAGTTCATATACGAATTAATAGAAACCAGATAACCTGAAAAAAATAAAACAGTGAAGACAATAAACAAAATGAAATCCATGTAGTATTTGACCACCTTAGGAAACTAAAAGGAAGCATTTAGAAATGAAATAACAATAGAGAAAATTATCCATAACAAATCATCATACCCTTGTACTCCATTCTCCACTTGAGTTTCACAATTACAGGCTTCCTGGTCAAATTATTCAAGACAGGTTTGGGATTAACTGGTATAGTCTACAAAACACGAGGTAAAAAATAAACTTAAAAAAATTAGAAAATAAGGCACAATCAATCACACACTGTGATCTTTTATACTCAAAGAACATTGGCTAGTTCTAGATCTACTTCCATTACAACTCTTTCATTCCGATTAAACATCAAATAAATGCACCACAGTTCAGAAAATGCAGATCGGAGATCTAGGGCGTGAGAAATGGGAAAAATGAAAAGCAATTTTAAGAAACCAAATCGGGGCAAATTGAAAACGAATACCAAATAAGAGCTTCGATTGAGATGATGGAGCTTCGATTGAGAGATGAAGTAGCTTCGAATGAGAGATAAAGATTAGAATATATGGAGATGAAAAGCAAACAACTACTGTGTGTATAAAAACCACGAAACCCTATAAGTCTGTAAAAAACTGCGAGAAGTGTGTAAGAATATGAGAGTGTGTCACGGATTTGCGTCATTCTCGTTCGCGGCGCAGAGGCCCTAGAAAGAGAGAGAGAGGTGGGGGAGCAGTGTAGCGAAAACCTAAATCGTCGGCGTTCTCATCGTCGTCGTCGTTGGCGTCACTCTAAGAAGCCATGACCTGAGCGAGGCGCTGAGCAGCGGCTTTGCTTGCAACATTTAGAGTCCTTTTGACGGTTGAAATTCTAGTTGCAGTGAGGGTGAGTGAGGAAGAACGAGAATGGTCATTCCCTTTTTCCTTTATTTTATTATTATTATTAGTAGTAGTAGTAGTAAAATAAACATTTATATTTAGCCACACAAAAAAAATCGTGACTAAAAAATAAACATATTTGGTGGTTGATTTGGTGGCAAAAATAAACCATTACATTTAGCGACCAAAAGAAAATCGGTGGCTAAAATATAAACATATTTGGTGGCTGATTCGGTGGCAGAAATAAACAATTACTTTAGCGACCAAAAGAAAATCGGTGACTAAAAAATAAACATATTCGGTGGCTAATTCGGTGGTAGAAAATAAGCAATTATATTTAGCGACCGAAAGAAAATCAGTGGCTAAAAAATAAACATATTTGGTAGCTAATTCGGTCGCAAATATATTTTTTTCAATTTATTCAAAACAGCCACCACTTTAGCGACCGATGCTTTTGTGACTCTCATGTTCGATCGTTGATTCGGTCGCAAAACTAACTAAGATCATTAACAATTCATTCGGTCACTATTTCGATCGCAGATTTATCACTGAAGGTATTTGGTGGCTATTTCGGTCGCAAATTGCAACCACTTATTTTCAGTCGCTAAATTCGGTGACTAAATTGTTATTTTCTTGTAGTGAAAAGTGACTTTGTTCATAAATGAATGTGGAAAATCTGATGCAGAAACTTTTTTTGTTCTAGGTAATTTTATATTTCCTTTTCAAACTTTAATAACTTTTTTTTTATCTGTTTAATCAACATGAACATAACAAACAAAGTGCAACTAATGTAGTTCTATTTTTCAAGATATGCTGATTCAGGTTTAATAGTTCTTTCATAATTCTCGCATGCAATAGTATGATATCCACTACCATTCGCTCTTTTTTCTTTATAATACAATTTTTTTTTTATAAAAGCTT
Organism: Phaseolus vulgaris; assembly: GCF_051622355.1. Classification (NCBI taxonomy): domain Eukaryota; kingdom Viridiplantae; phylum Streptophyta; class Magnoliopsida; order Fabales; family Fabaceae; genus Phaseolus; species Phaseolus vulgaris. The sequence continues at coordinate 24,699,608 of NC_143503.1, forward strand.
TTATGTTTGACATTTTTTATCGACAATAAAAAATAATAAATATGAACCACAATGATCAAATTCTTATACATGAATTCAACCATAACCTCTTTCACTAGATTTACTATACAAAACTCTCATAGTTACCTAAAAAAAGACATTTGGGACAAACAATCATACAATTTAAATGAGATCATCCTCGTACAAAGCAATGGATCTATGCACCAATCAGAAAAGGAAAAAATACGAGACTGTGACTTGGATGTAACTTATGACCAAACCTTTAATTAAAACAAAGCAAAAACTTCGAGTAAGGGTTTTATGTTTTGCAATAACACAAATCTAAATATTTTGGATAATATCACAATAACATGTTGATTAGAGATATGAATTTTTTTCATAATAATAAATAAGTGGATGTAAATCTCATTTTATTAAGTTGTTTATTTCTTAATATGGTATCAGATTCATCTCATATAAGGTTTATTATAGCGATAATTTGTTGGATTTATTAAATCTATTACAAAGTGGACTTTAAGCCTAACTCAACCCCATAAAACCGGCTCAATGAGGTGAGGTTTGCACCCACTTATATACTATGAAAGACTCTAATCTCTCTAGTCGATGTGGGATCTCCAACAAAATCACCCATCGAACTACTATTAAATAATTCATAAATATCTAATTTCATATACAAATTTACAGGTGTCACTATGATAAGGTGTATTAAAAATATCACATTGACTAAATATAAAAACTTTTTTATAATATATAAGTAATATAATCTCTTCTTAATTATAAACAAATTTTATAAGATTAAATTAAATTTAAAATTTATTTTTTACAGATTTCAATGAATAAATAAAAGAACTTTTAGTTAATTAACTGTGTGAAAGTATATAATAAGATATGAATGATAAGTAATTTCTTAATGAAAATGATGTGGACTACACTGAAAGTTACAAAAAGTTGTGGCTTACTCCAGGTATGCCTAAGCAAGCTCATTCCACAGCTGGAATAAAATAGAAAGCCAAAGATTAATTATACACATTAAATTATAACTAGGCACATAGACATCGATGACTTTTTCATAAACAATAATAACCCAGTCAAAGAAACAAACAAATTCAGCAAAGGTAGTGATAGAAGTGACGGAGGAAGTTGGTAGCTAAGGGGTTGTCATTTGTGACGTTAACGTTGGGAATCAAACACTAAGTTAAGAATGTTTCATAGCCAAAAGAACAATTGAAAGTTTTACGTTGGAAAATGTCCACGTCAGTGGCCGGCAGAATGAGTTTGGAATTGACCTTGGCAACAGGAACCAACCCCAAACAATGGTTTTCACACCCAAAAAATAAATTTAGTTAGCCAACAAGGCAGTGCTTAAGTCAATTATCCAATCTAGAAAAAAAAAAGTGTTACTATAATTAATACACATTCAACACAATTTTATAATTACTATTCTTAGCCTCTATTTTTCTTCTAAAGAATTTGTCACTTGTTTCAGTCAACGTTTAATTGTTCACAGATTTTGATGCCGGTTTACATGCAATCATGCAAACCACTTTTTAAATTTCCAGCACTACTATTAGAAATTTAGTAGGCCATGCTTAACAATTCAGAGAGTTCTTCTTAATTTATTGCCTCTCTCCATTTTTTGACCAATTCTTGCCTTCTTAATTTGTCATCTATACTTTTTTGGGCTGTTTTCCTATAATGTTTTTTTTCTTTTAAAATTTAAACAGTGACAGGTAATGTTAAAATAGCAAAAAGTTTGCTATTTCAATGTCTCATTTCATCCTTACATGAATATAGTAAAGTACTCTTTGGATTAAAGATTAAATATAGTCAAGTACTCTTTTATATTAAAGAGTAAATTTAAGGGTTGAGGAAAATGATGAAATTGTTTGGATTAACGAAAGAAAATGGAAAGTAAATTTTCTTTATGAGTGATGTGATAAGTATAATTAATAAAATTATGAGATTATAAATTTATATTTATAAGGAAAATTAATTTAAAATTAAATATGATTAATGATTTATATACAGAAATCATGTATGATCAAATTACTCTTTTTACTATAATCAGTAAAGTTATTTAAAAGAATTCGGATTATGTAATATTACAGATCTAGATACGCATAAACAAATATTTTTGTAAATTAAAATAAAACTATGGTTATTATTAATATTCCATAAATTTATTTTAATTATTATTAAATTTATAATTTATATTTACTTTTATCATTATTATTATTTTAAGAATTTATTTTAATTATTATTCTTTTTTATAATATTATTACTTTCTTATTTATTATTATTTTATAAATTAACTTTAAATATCATTATCATTATTTTTATTAATATTTATATTATTAATATTGTTAGTTTATTTTATTATTATTATTATTATATAAATTCATTTATATTATATTATTATAATATGTTATATATAATATAATTGATATATTATAAATTTTATAACATCAATTATGCATAACATATAGTTTTATTTGTTATAAATATTTAAACCCTATAATATATAATGGATTCTATGTTATATATATAAGCAATTATATGTTACAAATTTCATAATATAATAGATTATGTTGTAATTTTTTTACAGTGATTATTTTATATCTCTATATTTAAATAATTAATAAAATTGACTTTTTAATATTTATTATATTTACTTTTTTATTTTTTTTATCATGTAGAAAATTGTTTTTATCTTTCTTTTTGTAATTTGGTATTTTTAAATCTTTATGCAGTAACAGAAACAAACATACTTACTTATCTCTTGTAGTTCTATTTGGGGAAATAGTTTTAAATCTTATTATTTTTAATTGAAAAACTTGAATAGATCAATATACTTTTTTTTAGGAGATTAGTGTGATAGAATTAATCGCCGACTTTGACAGCAGAGCATAAATAAGAAGAGGTCCATAAGATGGTTGTGTTGTGTATTGTGATGAATCAAAAAATCTAGAAAACCGGCCATACAAAAAATCTTAAACCATTGATGCCACCAAAAAGATGTGGTCAAAGTGTCAAACATCAAACACAGTTTAATGGCTACCTAATCTTTATTTTTTTATTCTTCTAAAATCTAAACTTATTAATTTTACCTAACAATAGATTTTGATTTTTGTTTGTAGATTCTTTTAATTTTCATTCTTCAAAAGTCTGATCTCGTTATTTCCAATTTTAATATTTGTTTAAATATAAAAGCATTAGAAATTTCATTATTCCATCTAAAACTGACATTTAACCATTCATTAAATATACAAATAAATAATATGGTAACAAAATTAAAAAAAAAGAATTAAAAACATTAAAAAAATTGCGGATTGACTACTAAAAAAATGTTTTCTAAGTCAAACTAAAAATAAAATCCTAAAAATGACTATTTAAAAGATATAAATTGCATAAGAAGAATATTAGTAATATATAGAAACAAAAAATTGAATGATCAAAAGAGTCCCCCTTTGACCCATCTTCAAGGCACACTCATTCTCTTCTTTAAATACCCTCTGTCCTTTCTCTCTCCCTCATCGTAACCCAAACAAAACTCAAACACAAAACACAAACTCAGTTTTCTGGAAGAACAGGAACAAGAACAAGAAACTCCAGTGCTAACGTTGTTATTGCAATATGTCTTGTTCCGTGGCAGTTCCCACTTCCCCCGTGTTCTCTCTCTTCAACAACACCACCAACAACAATGACTCTTCTTCCATGCCAGAATCTCTCATGCTTTCTCTTCCCATTCCCTCTACGACACCCTCTTGCTCCTCTCCACCTTCCTCTCCCATGTTGAAGCGAAGAAGACCTGCAAAGCTCGACATTCCCGTCGCTTCTCTTGCTTATACGCTCTCGACGGCGCCCGCGCCGTCTTCGGCGAGGGACGCGGTCGTCGAGCTCGACGAAAGCGGCTTTTCTGTGTTCTGCAAACGAGGAAGGAGGCACCACATGGAGGACCGTTACTCCGCTGCCGTTGATCTTCACGGTGAACCCAAACAGGTATAGCATCAAGTTTTCTGCAATTTCTTCCAAGATTTTGGTGTTGGGATTTCAACAAAAACAATGTTTGTTCCTGGGTTTGTTTGGCATTCACATTAGAACCACTTCAGAAAATCAATAAATTACAGAACAAATTTAGTGACCAAAATTGTTCTTTTTCACCAATTTTAATGTAAAAAGATTTATTGACAAAGCTTTTAGAATTACTATAAATAGTTGGTCAAATTAGTTTATTTTTTTGGCGACTTAGTTCTTAAGAATTTATATTATAGCAAAATACAAGGAGAAATAAAATAAAATAATTTTTTCATAAGTTAAAATTAATATTTTGCATTTAAAATTAAAAATTTAGAGAAAGTATATGAAATTATTTTCTAAAATTAATTATATATAATTTAATTTTAACTTATAAAAAAATCAATTTTTTTTAATATTTTTCTCATCTAAGTGCTTTTATAAAAAAAATCATTCAAACATAAAATTTGTCGTTTATTAATTAAATCTTAGGGGTCTTAAAATTGTTATATGTATGATAACTTTAAGCAGCTAGCTATAAACTAATTTTCAGCATCAATTATTTTCATTAATTTTTTTATAATCATGCAATAGTTATAAAATAACCATGAAATTTGGTAATACTTAAGTTCTTTATGAAAATTTGGCTATAGCAACTTTAGTTTGAAAATTGTTTTAATATTGTCATTAATTGTAATTTTGTTTGAAAATGAATTTTGCTTGATATATATGCTGATGGAAGTGCAAGAAGGAGTTTTTAACATGGAGTTTCTTTGTTGTTTATTTTTAGGCTTTCTTCGGCATATTTGATGGGCATGGGGGCACAAAGGCTTCGGAATTCGCTGCACATAACTTGGAGAAGAATGTGTTGGATGAGGTGGTTAGGAGAGATGAAAGTGACATTGAGGAGGCAGTGAAGCATGGTTACCTCAACACGGATTCTGAATTCTTGAAGGAGGATCTTCATGGTGGCTCTTGCTGTGTGACAGCATTGATAAGGAATGGTAACCTCGTTGTGTCTAATGTTGGGGATTGTCGTGCTGTGATTAGCAGAGAGGGGGTGGCAGAAGCCCTCACATCTGATCACAGGCCTTCAAGGGAAGATGAAAGGGACAGAATTCAAACTCAGGTAATTGATTAATCAACCAAGTTATTGAATTCTCTTATAATTTGAAAATTTTAACTATTTAACATGTATTGAATGGTCCAAACCGTGAACATGTGATAGTCTAGTTCTTCATTTGACATTAATTTGTATGTAGGGTGGCTATGTTGATGTGTGCCGTGGTGTGTGGAGGATTCAAGGGTCATTGGCTGTTTCTAGGGGAATTGGAGATAGGAACCTGAAACAATGGGTGATAGCAGAACCTGAGACCAAAGTTCTTAAAATTGAATCTCTGCATGACTTGTTGATCTTAGCTTCAGATGGCTTATGGGAAAAGGTATACACACATGTGCAGTGATTTCATTTTGCATGGTATTCTACATTACTCAGCTATTAATACTAAGCTTCTATTTTGAATGCTGTTTGATCAGGTTAGCAATCAGGAAGCAGTGGATATTGCTCATCCTTTTTGTGTAGGGAACAATAGTCAACAACCTTTGCTGGCTTGTAAAAAGCTCGTGGATTTATCTGTGTCGAGAGGCTCTGTGGATGATATAAGTGTAATGATTATCAAGTTGCAAAACTATGTTTGAAGTCTCATTGCTACAAGAAGAAGGTTGGGAGGGTAGTTAGTTCTTCATTCTTAGCCATCAACAGTCAGAAGATGATGATGAATGTGATTATTATGGTTAAAGGATAGAAGTTGGTAACCTGAGATTAAGAGTTTAATCTGTATATATCCGACGAATAGCAGAGTTCGTTGAAGATATTAGCACTAACTTTAAGCAATTTTTTGGTAGAATATTGATCTTCTTGCAATCAGCATCTTTTGGGTGTATAAAAGGGTTGAATTTGTATCCGATCCTATTTGCAAATTATCTTATTTATAACATATGTTATATCAAGTGTTCATTTATTTGTATAATTCATGTTTTCTCTTCAACTTTTACTACATTCTTTCTGTGTACATAGAGTGCATATATAGTTGAAAACAATAATTCAAAGAGGAATTAACAGCAAAATCAAGTGATCCTACTTTTTTACCTAACTATGTATCAATGACCTTGGACTATAATATTTTTTAAATCTTATATTATTTAATTTTAAAATTCTGACGACGTGATCTTTAATATCTTTATATTTTAATCTTAACTAATATTATTTAACTGTTGAAAATTCTATGAATTAATTTCAAGTATCACAAAGATATCCTTTTTTTTTTTGTTAATTTTATTAATAGATCTTATAAAAGACATTTAGATAAATTAGATTATCTTTTAATAGAAAATAACAATAATTATTAAAGCTATAATTGAAAGAGTTGATGTTTTTTCACACTTTTACCATGTAGTTTTGTGTATATTTATATTTGATTGGTTTTATATCACATGACTAATTCCCTCGTCTCTTATAAGCATAGTCTTGTTTATATAAAAAAAATACTTTGGCTTTTAATGAAGTTGGCTCAATTAACAGGACATTGACAAAAATAAAATATATATATCGTTGACTCGATATACTTCTAGAAACGTAACAGATTTTGGAAAACAAAAATAACTTGGTACATAATTTAGTATAGTAAAATAATTCTAAAGCTTAAAAAGGCAGATGAAAAGTGTCTTGTATTTTGGTTTTTGAACATTGGATTGAAATTTTGGGAATGTGAAATTTACATGACAAATGGCTTGTGATTGCATCTTCTGACTTTTGTTTAACTTTCCCTCTCCCACGTAGGAGTTGACTTCGTAAAGCGTTGAAAATAGGAAACAATGTGATACACACATACAGTTAGGTTTTGTTTGGGTACGTTAAACATGCAAAAAGAATGATGAGAAAAATAATTGTTCTAAAAAGTGACGAGAAGTGGTGGGAACGCGATTTTAGAAATCATAAGCGTTTTTGTAAAAGGGATTGACCAAGTTTGTGGCATTTAGAAGCGTAGAAAATGTCCATTAACAACACCGAATAAAGAATAAGAAGTGATCAAATATGTTAAAAGGGAATCTGTGAATTATATTTTTTATCGCACTACTTATTGATTAGAAAAGTAATTGATTTTATTTTTACTGTCAAACAAGTAAATTTCGCAATTGTTTTTATTATGTAACTTATGGAAAAAAAGTATGTTAAACATAAATTTCACAAATTGGATCCTTAATTTTAACATGTGAATACTCATTAACATCATAATAATTTTTTATTTAATAAAAAATATGTTATAAATGTATTCATACATAAAAAATGACTCACCACTTTTTGTATGTATATGGAATAATATGGTAGAAAAATAATTATGTTTTTAAGTACGTAAATAGTGATAATTTTGAGCAACCATGTATATTGAATGAATTCGAATTTTAAAATAAATCTTAGTATTGTAAGAAATTAATTTATAACTTTGAATAAGAGATATATATGTAAGTTTTTTTTTTAAAAAAAATAGTGGACAATGATGAAATGATGATGGGAATATGATATTTGGTACGGTTTGACTTGAGGTTGACCTAAGTTACATGAATATTTTCTATTTTATTATTATTTAATATTATTATTATTAACAATCTTAACAATTTGGTGGAGGAGGAAATCGACTAAATTACGTATAAAACATTTTAATTTTAATTATTAATACTAAATTTTAATATTAATAATAATTTATATATAATATTAATAATGACCTATAACAATACATAAAATAGATTCCCTTTCTTGGTGTACACTTTTTCAATTTTATCCTTTATAATATTAAAATATAATAAATTTTAAATTAAAATTTGAATTATAAAGAATACAAAGAATCCAATTCTTATAATTTTACCCTTTAAATAATTTTTTTTTTTAAATTCAAATAATTTTTCCCAATAAAAAGCAACCGACACAATAAAAAAATACACACAACAAAATGAAAAAAAAAATATTTTTATAATAAATATTCTTATAATTTAATAATATATTTCCTTTCAATAATTATTATAATAATAGTAACTTTTTGTCAAAAGAAAAAAAGTATAGTTAGTCATCTTTTAAAAAAATTAGTTATTTATTTAATAAAATAAATAATGGAATACTTTTTTATTTTAAAATAATTAAATAACTTTTTTTTCTATAAATAACGTTATATGTATAATTTTATCTTTTAATATATATAATTTATCCATTGAAAATATAATAAAATTTAAAATTAGTGTTTTCATTTTTATGTTTATTTTAATTTTAAAAAGTTATAATTATTATTAACATATAATGAATATGAGTACACAATAAAATTTTAAAAATATATATTTAAAAATTGAAAATACATATGTATTTTCGCTAGTTTAAAAATATAATCAGTATAAGTACACAATAAACTTTTAAAAATATACATTTAGAAAATGGCAAACACATGTGTGTTTCCGCTAGTTTAAAAATATATAAAGAGAATTTATCTTTAAATTAATTTTTTTTAAGTACACAGTTTTTTTTTATCTTATTAATTTATTTAATTTTATTTTTAAAATTTTAAAATTATAAGAAGAGACATTTCGTATTTTTAAGAAAAAAGAAACAGATTTTCATAAAGAATTACTTAAAAATAAAATTATTTTTTTAATTTTTTAAAACTAATATTATGGTCATTTTAACTTGTTTTCTTTTCTTCTTTTCTTTCTATAATTCTAAATCAAAGTTCTCTTATTCATGTTTTCTTTTTTCTCTCTCAAATTCTTTCTCTTTTAAGGATTTTATTTTTCTTTACTTCAAAATTAAAGTTCTGCTTCACTGGTATGTTTGTTGAATCCTCTATATTCAATATTTTCAGGTTGAAAAAAATTGTTTCACAGTGAGAAATTGAATTTCGTGCAGAATTTATGTTTCTGATGTTACTGAAGTAAGTTAAGATTGTAGAATCTAAATTCAATTTTTTAAATTTTTTATATAGGATTTTTGTTATCATAATTGGTTCACAATCACAAGTATTAAACAATGCTAAAATTGTTAAGAACCATAAAACATGGTAAAACACATAAGTGAAATTTTTCATCAAAAGTATATATGTAAAATCTTACTAACATAATCTTTGGTAAGATTATTTTATATCAAATTTCTGAATTATTGTCAGTATTATTATAAAAGTTACACCTCCATTATTATTATTTCAAAACATGAGTTTACTTGGTAAACAAATCCCAAATGTTTCACCTCTCAACCCAATTCAAAAAATAAAAAAATAAAAAATCCACGCACAACTAGGAAAAAAAACTAATAACCAAATAAGAAAGACCCACACAAGATTAATTGATAATTGATGGGAGAGAAACAATGTATAACTTTTTCATTCTCTTTTTTAATTTTTTTTCTAAAATAATAATAACAAAATCAAAATAATATCTTGTGCCCATTTCTATATGTTTTATTTTTGCTCTCTTTCCTTTCTCATCATCTCAAACTTTCGTTACAACTTTATTCAATTTTTTAAAAAAAGTTTTTTTTTGTCATATTTGATTACTTTTTAATTTTTATTATATTTGATTACATGAAGAACAGGATTTTAAGAATATACTATTTAAAATATTACAGTTTTTTTTTATAAATTAATTGCAAACACGGTTTAATTGTGAATACGATTTAAAGTATATAATGATACATAAAATTAACACTCAAGTTAAAAATAGGGCGTGTAAGTGTAAAAAGTAATTAATACCCGTCAATCACTAAAGGGAAATTTTAGATTATAATAACGTCTGTCGGAAAGATTATTTGAACTTTAAAAAAAGTAGTAGACATTATTGAAATGATAAGATAATTTGGTTGATATACTTCAACTGGTTTTTTTAAGAAATCTGAATGATTTAATTTTTAATTTGAATGTTATAAGAAAATTTATTTATGAAATTGAAATGGGTGGAGATCGAAATAAGAATGAGAATAACATATAGGTAATTGGTGTGTGGTTCAATTTAGTATGTGAAATGGTTTCGGAGTGGATAAATTTTTTATTTTTATTTTTAATTAGATAATTTTACTTCTTAATAAATAAAAAATAATTTTTTTTATATTTTAAAATAACTATATAATTTCTTTTTTTAGAAATAACGGCTATAAAACATTTTAATACTATTTTTTACAAAATTATATGCATATATCTATATATTAAATTATACAATTTTTTAATTAATTATTTATAAAAATAATTAAATTACAAAATTAAATATATTTTAATTTAATAAAAATACAAATACACGTACGTTTTTACTAGTATTAATGATATTAATAAAGATAATATTAATAATATTAATATTTTTAATAATATTATTGTTATAATAATAATATTAATAATATTATTATTGGAACATCCCTAAATTTATTTATATATAATAATATATTATGCATGTAATATCTCATTAACATCTAAATATATATATAAATATCTCATATTGTATCTCAAAATATAGGGATTTTAATATATACACAAAATATTAGAAACCAAACATTCAAAATAAGAACATTTCATCATCTAACAGCTCAGTGAAGAACTTTATCACCTTAAATTTTATATGTTCCTATGTAAACTAACACAATCATCACAGATCAAAGAAAACAAACACAAAATAAAAAACATGGTAAGCCAGTCATTTTTAGGAATTCTAATATAAATTTAACTTTTAATAATAAGTATAATTCATTAAATTCTCATAATTTGTACAAAGTCATCAATTGTCTATCAAATTCATCATCTACATTACTCTTGTCATATTTCTAGTGACTCACATACTCATACACTTGACTCTACTCTCGGAAGACTTGTGTATTAAAATTAGCATCCAGAGACCTACACTTCAATGAACCCCATTCGACTCTCACCAACTAAGTAACTAATAACTTCATCTATGTAAATTGCATTATATCAGTAGAGTTAGAATCGTCTTATTCACAGAACACTCACAAATCAATACACCCTAATAATAATCTCAACACGGTATTTCCTTTCTTGAAAATACTATATCTTGATCAAACTTTCACATCATTTCATACCTCATGTAGCACATCTATACATTTAATCACATCATATTTTAAACTTTTCTAAACAATCCAAATATCTCAAAATTCACTTAAACATATAATTAAGTTCCTTTAACCATATTTAAAAATAAAATTTAGAATTTTCACTTAAAAACAATAAGCAATAATAAACTAGGTTTTCATAAGCAAAACTAAAAATTTAACTTTTTTTTACATAGGGTATAGGTTGAGGGAAAATTTACTCGCTTGGGTGATACCCATCATTGCTTAAGTAAAAAATCTCTTGCTTGAGCGAGATCCAACCCGAGAGCACCCATAATTCATCCTAGATCTCATTTGAGCGAGATTCCTTCTCGCTTGAGCTAAAAGGGACACGAGAACACCTCATTTTTCATTTTATACTCGCTTGAGCGAGAATTGTCTCACCTGAACAAGATAAGGAGAAACATTTGCATAAACTTGTTATATTACTCCTGTTATATTGATGAACTAAATTGTCATTCAACTCATAATTTTAATAATCTACACATTAAAAATGACAGACCTTATACATATATACTTTCTAAATCAAACATCGTCTAAAATCAAACAACCAATTTCCATCAAATATCACATTTTAAGTAATTCAACAAACTATTCAAATACAATTCAACTTATTTATATTACCATTCAAACACTTTCAATTCTCAATCACAACACTTTCAATAACTTATTGACCTTAAAATCAATATATAATATTCAAAATCAAACATTTCAGTCAATATATTACTTTACTCTTTAAAATAGACAATCCTGCAAGAAATTTTGAGACTGGTGATCACGTCACCCTCACATCCAGATCTTCTAGCCTAAGGTTCTATTGAAAATTTAAAACTAGCTTCCCTTAGCTGAACTTAAGCAGATGCTCACTAAGAGCTCAAAATCTACCAAAAACTTAAAGGTAATTAACCTGCACCACAAAGTCTTGATTAAAAATCTAACCATATCTCTAGGATATTGAGCTAACAAAGATTCACATTGAAGCTAAAAGTGTCACATGCAAAACATAGATAGAGACAACTTAACAAATTCAAAATTTGACTCAAAGAGAAAAGCAAAAAAGAACTTATTCTATTAGAGATTCTGATCAGGCAGTTCCTTAATCCTCGTTGTTAGGAGTCTATTGGAGAACTTTGGTCGTCAAACTGATGAGTGAGGAGGTTAAAATTTTAGACAAAAGGAAGAAGAAAGAAAAAAAAACTTCTAAAGATATGGTGATTATTTTAAAATATAACATGAATAACTGAATTTTATATTTATATGTTCTTTTCATTTTAATAATAAAATATTTATATGTTATTTAAAATATACGACTTCTAGCCTAACATTATTTTCTAGATGTTACAATTATTATTAATATGATTGCTAATATTAATATTCACAATAACTTGTTGCTAATTTGATTATTTATAATTAATTAAGGAGAAGGTAAATTATATATATATATATATATATATATATATATATAATGCATTCACAACAACAAGTCATTGTTCATGTCATAGAGATTAAAATTGATAAAATACAATATAAGTAGCAATAAAATGATAAGTTGTTTAAAAATTTATATTTGAGAAGTTTAGGATTAGTTGTCACCCATTATACTCTTCTGTAACCTTATTATCTCATATATACATTGATTAGTCCTTTAGTATATTATTAAGGATGAAATTGAGTCACTTTTAATTTCTCGATAATGAAATTCTAAGTATTTTCCCAACAATATCAATTCCTTACACATTAAAGGGAAATTTGCAATAGAAATCATTTTTAAAATAATGATCTAAAAATACCCTCTTACTTAATTGTCACGTTACTATTTTTCAAAATTAATATTTAAAATATTCTTTTTCTTAAATAATGTTGTGTCATATAACTTAATCTTATCCTATTACACAATTGAATATGACATTTTACAACTATTTAAATTGTAATTACCTTATTGAAACCTTCATCGATTAACTGGTTGTTTAAAATGCAACCATGATATCTTTTTTCTAGGTGGTGGATAAAAATTTCACCCGTTAATTTCGTAAACTATATATAACTTTGATCCTTTATAATTCTTAATCCACAACTTTAGTCCCTTTATTTTTGTTTTCCACAGATTATTGCGTCACACAACATGCAAGTCAAAGTCATTAAGCACTTTACTCAACCCTCCTAACAACAACCTCATCCAAACCAAGTATGTATATCATACTTTTCCTAGTGCATATTCCAAACATATTCCATGTTATTTTCTTCTCCTTTTCGAACTCACGTGAAAGCCAAAATAAATGATAATCCAAATCATTATTAAATGGTTACTTACATAAGTTATTGAATGGAATCTAATGAAGTTCGTTTTCAAACTTTGTTTTCCTTTTGGATTTATAGTTTTTGTGTCAAAAGGCATGTTGTGTGGATGACCCTTTCCCCTTGGTTTCTCTTTCCCCCTGCGTAACGTTGTAGTTCATTGTTTAATAATGTTTTGGGTCAATTCATTCTGAATGTCATTTCCAAGCACCCACACCATGACAAGTGGCGCAATTACAGTACTTTTAAGCCACTCAACTTGAGTTTGCATGCACAAACCAATTAGCGCAAATAAAAACAAAATCATAGAAGGGCATGCTTATCTCCCTCAGTTACTACTTTTATTATAATTTGTCAAGAGGGAAAATAGGAACCTTGAGTGCTCCATAATGCCATCTACAAGGCTAAAAAAATACATGAAATTGGTTCAAATCAAAGCCATATTTAATGTTCTAAAACAATAATATTTTATGATGACAGGAAAAGTAAGTAAAGAGTGATACCGAGAAGCAAAAGTAGTGTTCCAATAACGTTGTCCAGGAGAAACAGAGAAGAGAAGGTGTATGATGCATCCTGGTTCAGATCTTAAAAAAGATACGAGTAGATTTTGGGACCTCGCCTAAAAATTAAAGTATCCACATGCACCAAAATTCTCATAAAAAATATTTTTGAACTTTGTGTGGCTAAGAGCAACAAGCATAATGGGATGGGCATCTTCTCTACTAGCCTCACTTGCCCACTTCTCTTTTACTGTCTTCTGTTCCATTCCCTTTGCCAAAACCACAAAACACCACATTCCTCACTGTAGCCACATCTTCTAATTCATACATAACATTCTTTACAATAAGGAACAAAATTTAATTCACTTCTCAATCTCGGTGGTTTTACTTTTTTTTTTTTGTAATTTGGGTTTTGATAGTTATAACTTCATTTATTTAGATTATAGTTCCTATAATTCTATCATATTTAGGTTCATTTTTCTTAATACTGTTGATTTCAAATATTACTTCTTGAATGGTACTTGACGTATTGTTGATGGAGTGGAGGCTGAAATAAATATATAGAAACTAAAAAGTTAAATCAATTAATGATAGAAATTAAAATTAACTATGAGAAAAAAAGGTGTTTAAGTCAAATAGCAAATATTTATCTGATTATTTATGCATCGATTATCATCCATAATAATTTCAACTAGAACTTTATCATTCTTTTTATCAATTAAGGTATATGTTATGTTTTGTTTTTATCAAATTAGGTTAATTACAAAAATTAGTTAAATTTTAAAAAATTATTGAAATGAATAAGTCGTATTATTTATAGCTAAATTTTATTAAAATTGTGTCATTTTAATACTATTTCAATTTAAATATATTAAAATCATGTCACAACATAACTTTTCCACAATTAAATCATACCAATATAATACAACTTATTTAAATAAAATTATCTCAAGATAACACGACTTATCTATTTTTATAATTTTAAAATTTTATTAATTTCAATAATTAACTTATAAAATTATTATATTTTAATATAAAAAAATATCAAATTCTTGATTTATGTTATACAGAAACAATATTAAATATATATAATAAAACTCATGAAACTTTAAAAACAAGTGAAATAATATACTTTCAAAAGTTTTTTTTTTTTCATTAGAACACATAATTAATCACATCTTATCACTCAAATAGATAGTTATACTCTTTCATGATAAATGCCTTTCTTCTATCTTGATAAACTTAAATTAGTTTAAATTACTTTAATAATTTAAATGACAATTAAGCTTTTATCTAAATAATTTATCTAACAAAAGTGATAACTCACCTAATTATGTTCCAAATATAGTGAATCCAATCTGGTTAAAATACAATGAAGGTCTCAATCTAGATCCTAAGCTAAATTTAGTTCAAATACATGGTTTTGGCTCTAGTTAATTCCAAATCAACTAGCTTAAATGAGTGCTATTGGATAAGCATCTCACAATCTTATTTTTGTATGCATACCATTAATAACAAATAATTAAACCACAAAAGAAGTAAAATGGGAAAAGTTCTTCAAACTCGAATAATAAAATGGATAACGATTAAAACACCCACAAAACAAAAACTCTTCCTTCCCTCTCTGTCACCACAACACACCATTTACGTCACTTCTTGCGACTACTTTCGTTAATTATCCACTTCCATTAATTCCACGTAGGACCCAAAATAAAGAAAAAAGGAACAAAATATATACGTTTTAGTGCAGGACCAAACAGCAAACACTCACTCCACTATATATACTCTCAAATGCACACTCAAAAACGCACTCTAAAATGGTTTCTACTTGGGTAAGAGGCAAGTGCATAGGTAAGGGCGCGTTTGGCACCATCAGCGTCGCGCTTCGAAAGCTTGAGGCTCAAACGCAAATTTTCGCGGTGAAGTCCGTGGATATTAAAACGGGTCTTCCGGGTCAGCTCGAAGCGTTGGAGAACGAGATTCGGATCCTCCAACGCATGTCCTCGCCGCACGTGGTAACCTTTCTCGGTGAAGACACCACGTCCGAGAGGCGGAACCTTCACATGGAGTATATGCCAGGTGGCACTCTCGCTGACCTGGACGCCGACGTGGAAGAGTATTTGGTGAGACAATACACGTGGTGCTTGGTGAGTGCTCTGAAGCACGTGCACGCAAACGGCGTCGTTCACTGCGACGTGAAGGGGAAGAACGTCCTTATTGGAGACGGAGCCAGCGGCTGCAGCTGCAAGCTCGCCGACTTCGGATCGGCGATGGAGTTCGACGGTGAAGGTCTCCCGGCGGCTTCGCCGCGCGGGAGTCCGCTGTGGATGGCGCCGGAAGTGATACGGCGGGAGTGTCAGGGTCCGGCATCGGACGTTTGGTCGTTAGGTTGCACGGTGATCGAGATGCTCACCGGAAAGCCGCCGTGGGAGGGGAACGCCGTCGACGCGCTCAGTCGAATTGGCTTCTCCGGCGAGGTGCCGGGGTTTCCGCGCCGGTTATCGGAGCTCGGCCGGGATTTTCTGGAGAAGTGTTTGAGGTGGGAGCCGCGGCGGCGGTGGAGCTGCGATCAGCTGCTGGAGCATCCTTTTCTGTTACCGTGTGGTGTGATCGTGGAATCTTCGCCTCGGTGCGTTCTCGACCGAGTTGACTCGGAGTTCGCTGAGTTCGACGAAGAAGATGAGGAAGAAGAAGAAACAATGAGAATTGAAAACGAAAATTTGGCGAGGGATAGAATTGGAAATTTGGCGATGAGCGTAGGGGTAGACTGGGAAACGCAAGGATGGGTGATGGTGAGGGAATTGGCTTTCGATGCGGAACCGGTGGCGGGAGACAGTTCTGAGGACGTTAGAGAAGGGATAATTTTGGAAAGTTTTGAGTTTTCGAGGGTAGAACGGGGAATTCAGGTAGGGACAAATTCGGAATGTACAAGATTGGAAAAGAAAATGGAAAAAATTGGAATGTGGAGTTTGAGTGGGAGGGAAAATGTTGATAAGAAAAAAAGAATGATAATGAAAATGAAGATTTACAAGTTGTACTGTAAATTATTGAAATCACATTGTTTGTTTTTGAAGCATTTAATCATATATTTATGTTTTGGTGTTATTGGGTGGATTAATTTTGATGGTATTATGAGTAAAGTATATTTGTAATCAATCGAGCACAACGCATGCATGACGCAACCATGCAAAGCAAGGAAACATCGATGAGGTTGGGATATTTGCGTGACCATCTACATAACTCAAACAATGTAGTTAGAGAAAAGAAAAGAAAAGAAAATAAGATAAAAACCTCATTTTAACTGGACCTTAGATGAAGGCTTTCTAGCCATTAATTGGGATCAGACACTCTTGCTTGTCCACACGTTATCCACAAGATACTCGAACACACCACGAAATGATCAATGACAACAGTCGTTAACAAAAATTAAAATCATCATTCGCAATTAATTAATTTACTAATGTCTAAATGGATGGCCTGGGCCTACCAGGCCCAAGGCCCACCTCTTCCTCCATCTTTCAGGAATCAAAAACAGCAAAAACAATTTTAGAAAGGATCCTTCCATTGTTCCATTTCCATTTCCATTTTCATTTCCACCTCGTTCGTTGTGGTGTGTTCCTTTCTGTTCCTTCCACACATTCTCCTTATTCTTCTCTCCCTCCCCTTTCTCTCTCTGTCTCTCTCTGCACTGCTTCAGATCTCGCAGCGCGCCACTAACACACCATCTCTCACTTTCGAATTCCCTTGGATCCACGCCCGCCATGGCCGCGAACGCCCCCATCGCCATGCGCGAAGCCTTAACGGTCCGCGTTCCCACACTATCCCGTCGTTTTTCCCGCAATGCCTCGCTGCATTGTCCATTTTCTCCTCGTTTTCTGACTCTCCGATACGTTCGTCGTTTTTGCAGTTGGGAAGCGTCGGCATCAACCCGCAGTTTATCACCTTCACGCACGTCACCATGGAGTCGGACAAGTACATTTGCGTCAGGGAAACCGCGCCGCAGAACAGCGTCGTCATGATCGACATGGCCATGCCCATGCAACCGCTCCGACGCCCAATCACCGCTGATTCCGCTCTCATGAACCCTAACGCCAGAATTCTCGCGCTTAAAGGTAACCACTCGCTGTCCGATTGCTTTACGTGATAGTGCGACGATTCCAATTCGATCAACGAATGTGACGGTTGTTCTCCGTGCAGCTCAAGTTCCGGGCACTACTCAGGATCATTTGCAAGTGTTTAACATTGAAACGAAAGCGAAGATGAAATCGTATCAAATGAGCCAACAGGTGAGGATTTGTAATTTTTTTCAAGATTTTGATTGTCGCACAATCTGTCAGTTTTTATCAATTAATTAGTTTATTAATGGAGATGTTCTTTATTTTCCTCAATTTCCTTTAGGTTGTGTTTTGGAAGTGGATAACTCCAAAGACGCTAGGCGTAGTGACTCAGTCATCCGTGTATCACTGGTCAATTGAAGGTAATGTAGTGCTGTATCATTTTACTGCTTTCTGTATGAGTTGGACTGCGGGTTATCTTATGCTCTCTTTTTGTTCTATTGATGGACTTTTTTTGGGCTGTGAGTTTAATGTTTTTATGGTTTCTCTTATCTAGGTGATGGTGAGCCGGTGAAGGTGTTTGACCGGACAGCTAATTTGGCGAATAATCAGATTATCAATTACCGTTGTGATCCTACGGAAAAGTGGTTGGTTTTGATTGGAATTGCCCCTGGTTCTTCTGAGGTATGCGTTTTTTTTCCTCTTACAACGTCTAGACCTTGCCCTTAGCAATTCCCCTTGTCTTATTCTTGTATTTGTTGTCAGCTTGCTGTCACTAATAAGATGCAAAATTTGTCAATTTAATTTCATAGGCTGGTTGTGAGTATTTGAAGGAAGACATTATAATAGTTTCTAATATAGTCAATGAGGTGCTATCGTTATACAATCACCTGTGTAGAGATTTTAACAATTGCAAGGTTGTAAGGAAAAATACAAAACCTACAGTTGGGTAAATTTTGATATTTTGATTTGGATTATAATGGATGAAGGCCCCTTAATGAGTTTTGGATTGTTTGAAAATGTATGTAAATTCAAAAATCAAATCCATTCATGCCCCATTTAATAAATAATCCAATCTATATATTTAATTTTTTATAGAAATATACTATATTTAAGAATTCATTTATACCTTTTTCACCCATCAAAGTTTCTGTTTAAAAACTTGTCTGTTCTTGTCTGGAATTTTGTTTTTTGCCACTTAATTTTCCTGTTAGGTTAAAGCTTAGGTTGCTTAGTTTACTTTGTTTTTTCTGTTTGCGAGAAATGCTACATATTAAGTGAAGGTTTGTCACTGTTTATTAAGAATCGTATTTCTGGATATTGCAATGGCTTTAGTACTGTAACACACTGTAAATTGTGGCCTGGTGGTGCCCATGCTTGGTATGAATTATTTTAGAGTTTGGTTCAAATATGTTAGCAAAATTCTCATACACACAACACAAACATATATATATATATATATATATATATATATATATGTGTGTGTGTGTGTGTGTGTGTAGACGAAAGATACTTTTTTATTAACAGCTGCATAAACACGTTTTTTTATTAAGAATTGTATTTGTATACTGCAATGGCTCTAGTGCTGTAACATACTATAAATTCTGGCCTTGTTCCAATCCTCATTATGAGTTACTTTTGGTAGATTTGAGGAATTTGTCCAAATATGATAAGAAAATTCTCATATATATATGTATATATATATGTGTGTGTGTGTGTGTGTGTAATGTACACTGTGAGGAAGTCATTTTATATGAGTTTGGGTCATATACATGGAAGGTCCAAATTAAAAGTTTTTTACAGTCTCGTTGCTTAAACAATTCATATGACTGTTTATAATAATTACATGACTTTTGGGTATCTTGATTGTTCATGATAAGATTTAATGATTTTATTTGTCTCATAAAAAGGCCTTTTTTACTAGATACATGCCACACACACATATAACATTTTTTAAGGGGGTTAGATGAAGACATACTAACCCTTAGATCTTACATGAATGATTGGATTAAAACAATTATATGATATGAGTTTTTTTAACAAGTCATGACTTTTTTAAGTGGTCACTTGACTTCAATTTTGACCATTCATGTATGGGTTCCATATAACCCAAATTTACTCCTCTTTGCACATAAAAATGTCTCTTTCTAAGCACATCTGTGTGGGGCTGTATGGAATGCATTTAGTGAGAGAAGTAATAGTATCATACGGTGAGAGGTGGGGAAGAAATAACAATCATTCATGAACATAGTTAAGATTAAATTGTGAAGTCGTGTGACTTTTTTAAGTAGTCACGTAACCTTTTTAAGTAGTCACTTGATCATTGTTTATGTTCGGGAAAGATTACTAGTAGGAAATTAAGCTGATTTTGGGATAAAAAACTGTTTGCAATTTTAGTTGGATGTTAAGGATAATGGTTGAAATTTGTTAAACATTTTTTTTTCTGAAAAAATCAGCTATTTACCTTGTAAGCTTCGTACTCATTTTTTTTATGTAAAAGCGGACTTTTGTTGCTTCTAAACGATTTTAATTATTTTGAAACTATTTTTCAGCAAATTTACCCAACCAGAAACTGATTGTGATTATAACATTAGTATATAATATATTATACATACATATAACTGATCATTGAAATGATTCTATTTTCACAACTATCCCAAAACAACTTTTAATCTTAACCATCTATTTATGATCTAAATCTAGTTCTCTTGTACTACTGAGAAATAAGGACTATAAATCTGGGCCTATATACATGTGATTTACAATTACACACAGAAGCTGTCAAGAGACACAACATATTAATACTTCCTACTGTTAATTGTTAATGGTTTAGTCATTTAGTTTTACCTCCATTGTCTTTATTTCTGGTTGGTACTAGATTAAGATAAATAAATGTCAAAGTTTTCCTGATGAAATAAACAAGTCCTTGATTTTAATTATTCAATTGATGGTTCAAATTTTATATTTTCCTGAATACTTTTAATTTTTTGTATTATTTTTTACTTCTATTTAGTATGTATATTGGATACATTTTAGAAGGTTTTCCTTGCTATGTGTTGTAAATGTGAAGGTTTATAACTTAGGTTTAGGGTTACTCATGCTTTTCAATATTTTTGTCAAATGTCATCCTCCTTCAACTTTTTTCAATGCCTTATTAATGACAAAATGTTTTACAGAAATTAATGTTTTAAACTTATATTGTATGATTACAATTTTTTCTGTTGCTTTTTATATGAGAGGGGGATTAGTGAATGACCATCACTTCATATTTTTTATTGCTAATGATCAATTCTTCTGAAATTATTATTTGTTGAGTGATAGTATTTTGTTTTGTTGGTTACAGAGACCACAACTTGTGAAAGGAAATATGCAACTCTTCTCTGTGGATCAACAGCGGAGCCAGGCTCTTGAAGCACATGCTGCATCATTTGCCACATTTAGAGTAATTCTGTCTTCTTTGTGATTAGTTATTATGTATTTCAGCTGTTTGGCTTGTAGATTGAATACTGTTTGATATTTTTACTTTGAAACATGTAGGTACCTGGCAATGATAAGGATTCAACTCTTATTTGTTTTGCATCCAAGAGCATGAATGCTGGGCAGGTTGCATCAAAGATGCATGTCATTGAACTTGGCGCCCAGCCAGGTATAAGCATGTCTATATTTTTCCTTTATCAGCCAATAGACACGTCACCGCTCATTAGTATATAAACCCTAAATCCTAAATCTTAAAGAAAAATAAATTTTCAATATCAATTTAAGTTGTTAATAGAAGAGGAGATTATAGTATATAAAGTGATTAATAAGTTGAATAGGAGATAAACAACAGAAGATGTAATTATGGGGCTTCAATAGAGTGTCTGCTATTTGTAGTATATGTTCTTGCTACTTATGCCTTACTGGCTACCTTCTGGTATATGTGGCATTGGTTATCAGGCAAGCCATCTTTTTCAAAAAAACAAGCAGATCTCTTCTTCCCTCCAGACTTTGCTGATGACTTCCCTGTATCAATGCAGGTATAAGTGTAGACTTTATGATTCTCTATTTCCCAATAAACATTATGTTGAATATCTGACTTGTTTCATTGTGCAGATTTCAAATAAGTATGGTTTGATATATGTTATCACAAAACTTGGTCTTTTATTTGTCTATGATCTCGAGACTGCCACTGCAGTTTATAGAAATCGAATCAGCCCCGATCCAATATTTTTGACAGCAGAAGCCTCAACAGCAGGGGGCTTTTATGCTATAAATAGACGTGGCCAGGTGTTGCTTGCTACTGTGAATGAAGCAACCATCGTACCTTTTGTTAGTGGCCAGGTATTTATTGCTTTGTATCACGTTTTTGGCTCAGCGGACAGCTCTTTTTCTATCTACTTTTAATTTTTTGCTTGTATTTTTGACAGTTAAATAATTTGGAACTTGCTGTTAGTCTTGCTAAAAGAGGAAACCTCCCTGGTGCAGAAGAATTGGTAACTTGTGCTGCATATGATAATTTTATACTTCTATCTGTATTTTTAAAGTTCATGAACTCCATGCATTTAATTTTAAATTAGCTGACATTTTATTAACTGATGGATACTTGACTAGAAGATTTATGTTTGTATGCTTTTGTCTCAGTAGATTGTAGTTGTCATAAAAGTATTTCAGATGTGTCATCTAGAGTATCAACAAGACGACAATTAGCACAAGAGTGTGAGATGATGAGGAAAAATGATATTGTTTCTGTAGCATTTGTTTGGATATATGTTTTATTTTTTGACAGAATACCAGAATGAACAGGTAACAGTTTGTAAGCTGTAATTACTTGAGGCCCGAGGGGATCTTGATTAGAAGTATGTGCTGAGAAGTATAATGTTGATGTGAACATGGCAACTGTAACTTTTTATCCACTTCTGATTCAAAGACCATAAACTGGAGTTATTTTGGCATACATTTTTCTCGAACTATAATTCTTTTCTTCCTTGTTGATTTGATAGGAGGGAGGGAAGCTTGAGTTTCTTTTCAATTTTAAAGTTTATTTATTTTTACCCATTGTTGTTATGCTTGTCTTTTTTCTCTCAGGTTGTTAAGCGTTTTCAAGAATTATTTGCTCAGACCAAATATAAAGAAGCTGCAGAGCTTGCTGCACAATCACCACAAGGAGTACTTCGAACTCCTGATACTGTTGCTAAATTTCAGGTGTTTTATGCATCGAAATGCTGTTCCATTAATATTTCTTGGTTTTGTTAAGTTACCAAATTAGGGGTATGCATAATCACATTAATATATCGATATGCTCTTTATCTTAAGTTTTGTGTTGCCTTTGTTAATTTGCTTTCAGAGTGTACCTGTACAAGCTGGGCAAACGCCACCGCTGTTGCAATACTTTGGAACTCTGTTAACCATGGGAAAACTCAATACTTTTGAGTCACTGGAACTGTCACGACTTGTTGTAAATCAGAACAAAAAGAATCTTTTGGAAAATTGGCTGGCAGAGGATAAACTTGAATGCAGTGAGGAGCTTGGTGACCTTGTGAAGGTCCTGACAGAAATTTAATGTGTTATCTGTTTTTCATTTGAACTTATTTATTAATTTTATTTTATTGATGGTTTGGGGAAGAAAAATCCAAATTGTCTATTCCTTTTAAAGAAACTCATGGATCTGTTCCCTGATTTGTGTTTTGCACTTGTTTCCTTTGTTTTTCCTAATTTTTATGAGGCTTGCATATATGCAGACAGTGGATAATGATCTTGCTTTGAAAATTTATATCAAAGCTAGAGCAACACCGAAAGTTGTTGCAGCTTTTGCAGAGAGGAGGGAATTTGACAAGATCCTGATATATTCAAAGCAGGTAATTTTTTTTATTAGTTTAGTAGAATCATAAAACTATAGGTGTTGTTATTAAATGTTAGTATGTCTTTTGTTAGTTTTTTTACCACTACTATCTTTGTAATGCCATTCTTCTCTGTTCCTTTGATGAAGGTTGGATACACACCTGATTATATGTTCCTTCTTCAAACAATTTTACGAACAGACCCCCAGGTGAGAAGGTTTTGTCTGAACAACCATCTGATTCAATTTTATCTCTGACTTGCTTGACCTTCATGATGTACTTTATTTTGTTCGGAAGTCCGAGCATAGCTTGCTTAAAGTAGCATCACCTAATGAATGATAGTTAATGCATCCAAATGGAAATGGTTTCCTCATGCTTATGTTGCTTTCATTTTAAGAATATTTTCATACTGCTATTCTACACTCAAATCTAAATTGTTTATTTTTCTAGCATCCATATTTTTTTTGGGTTTATGTATATAGAATAATTCAAAACTTTTTTATTGCAGGGTGCTGTAAATTTTGCTCTGATGATGTCTCAAATGGAAGGAGGATGCCCAATTGACTACAACACAATCACTGATCTATTTCTTCAGGTTTACTTGCAGTTTACCCTTTGGATTTTCATGATACTTTGTTCTTTGGGTTCTCTTTATTTATTATTCAGTTGCAATTTTCAAAGACAGTATCATGTACATTCTTGTTTCCCTTGAATCTCACTGCGTTCATCCTGTATCGTTTTTGAAAATTTAAAATGAAAAATAATTATTATTATGTGAAAACAAATCTTCCTTGAAGTTGATTTTGATAAGGCTTTTTGATAACTTTCTTGCTTAGGCTAGTATGTTTTCCTCTAACTTATTCAACTAAAAATAATTTGTTTAAACTTTAATGTAGGAACCAATTTCATGCTCTTTTTGGTTATTTGTGAATTGGAACTCTTGTTTATATATTTCTTCTGTTACTTTCTAGAGGAATTTAATCCGTGAGGCAACGGCCTTTTTGTTGGATGTGCTGAAGCCAAACCTTCCTGAACATGGATATCTTCAAACAAAGGTTCTTTTATTTTATGTTTCATTATCACTGTCCCTGAACTGGATGGTGATATATATGGATTTTTTTATAAATAAAATCATATTTTTCTATGTGTTATACTTAGGTTTTGGAAATTAATCTGGTAACCTTTCCAAATGTCGCTGATGCTATATTGGCCAATGGCATGTTCAGTCATTATGATCGCCCACGTATTGGACAACTATGTGAAAAGGCTGGCCTTTTCATTCGGGCTCTTCAGGTTTCTTTGCTTCTTAAGTTCTGATGGCAGTATAATGTTCTCGCATTAGAATATATCCTGGGCCTTGTCTGTGTATCCTGAACCTTGTCTGTGTATTATGCAGCATTATTCTGAGTTGCCAGACATCAAACGTGTCATTGTGAATACACATGCCATTGAGCCACAGGTTTTAATTGCAATTTCTCAAATGATCCAATCTGTCTTAAAATTGTTTGATATTCTGATTTCTTACCGTATAAAATGATGTATTTCAGGCATTAGTTGAGTTTTTTGGTACCCTTTCTCGAGAATGGGCACTAGAGTGTATGAAAGATCTTTTACTTGTCAATCTTAGGGGCAATCTTCAAATAATTGTTCAGGTACTGTTTCTGGATAATGTTGCCGCAAGACTTGTTTTTTTTCTTCTTGAATTCCATAATTAATTTCTCTGAGAATCTTACTGGTACATGATTTGCAGACTGCTAAGGAATATTCTGAACAGCTGGGTGTTGAGGCATGCATTAAACTATTTGAGCAGTTCAAATCCTATGAGGGACTATACTTTTTCTTGGGTGCATACTTGAGCTCTAGGTATTTCTTTCTTATTGGGGATGGAACATGACTTCAGTTTACTCTTCGGCCAGCTTCCCTGTTCTAGTGTTTGCTTTTTAATTTATTATAATTGTTTTTTTTTTGTCTTGTAAAGTGAGGATCCTGACATTCACTTCAAGTACATTGAGGCTGCTGCTAAAACTGGACAAATTAAGGAGGTTGAGCGTGTGACCAGGGAATCAAACTTTTATGATGCTGAGAAGACAAAGAATTTTCTTATGGAGGCCAAGCTTCCTGATGCACGACCATTGATTAATGTCTGTGATCGTTTTGGATTTGTTCCAGATCTCACCCATTATCTTTATACTAGCAACATGCTTCGATATATTGAAGGTTATGTTCAAAAGGTAAATATGGGTGTCCTTCAAATCTTTCTTTGCAAATTTTAGAACCATGACCAAAACTTTGTACTTCTTGCTCTTAGGTCAATCCTGGAAATGCTCCTCTAGTTGTTGGACAGTTGTTAGATGATGAATGCCCTGAAGATTTTATTAAAGGTCTTATACTTTCAGTTCGTTCTCTTCTGCCAGTTGAGCCTTTAGTTGAAGAATGTGAGAAGAGGTGTGCTAGCTTTATCTCTATCTTTCATCTGCAATATCAAATTCATGTTGACTTCTAATATAAATTCTTATGCATAGGAATCGTCTCCGCTTGCTTACTCAATTCTTGGAGCATCTTGTAAGTGAAGGAAGCCAGGATGTGCATGTACATAATGCTCTGGGTAAAATCATTATTGACAGCAACAACAATCCTGAGCATTTTCTCACAACCAATCCATATTACGATTCTCGTGTTGTTGGTAAATATTGTGAAAAGCGGGATCCTACCCTTGCTGTTGTTGCTTACCGGAGAGGGCAATGTGATGATGAGCTTGTTAATGTTACTAATAAAAACTCCTTGTTCAAACTCCAAGCTAGGTGCGTACTTTGACCTTTATCAGGAAGTTTTCATTGTATTCCATAATGCTACTAGTCTGAGACACTCATGTTATTTTCTGATGTGTGTCAGATATGTTGTTGAAAGGATGGACTCTGACCTCTGGGAGAAAGTTCTTAATCCTGAGAATGAGTTTAGAAGACAGTTGATTGATCAAGTGGTGTCCACTGCTTTGCCTGAAAGCAAGAGTCCAGAGCAAGTTTCTGCTGCGGTGAAAGCTTTTATGACTGCCGATCTTCCACATGAGTTGATTGAGCTTCTTGAAAAGATTGTGCTACAAAATTCTGCATTTAGTGGAAATTTTAATCTGCAAAATTTGCTGATCCTTA
Organism: Phaseolus vulgaris; assembly: GCF_051622355.1. Classification (NCBI taxonomy): domain Eukaryota; kingdom Viridiplantae; phylum Streptophyta; class Magnoliopsida; order Fabales; family Fabaceae; genus Phaseolus; species Phaseolus vulgaris. The sequence goes on from NC_143503.1 coordinate 24,726,584, forward strand.
CTGCAATCAAGGCAGATCCTTCAAGAGTTATGGATTACATTAATAGGTTGGACAACTTTGATGGACCTGCAGTAGGGGAGGTAGCTGTGGAAGCACAACTATATGAAGAGGCATTTGCTATTTTCAAGAAATTTAATTTGAATGTTCAAGCTGTTAATGTCTTGCTGGATAACCTCCAAACTATTGATCGTGCTGTGGAGTTTGCTTTTCGGGTTGAGGAAGATGCTGTTTGGAGCCAGGTGGCTAAAGCCCAACTTAGAGAAGGCTTAGTGAGTGATGCAATTGAGTCCTTCATTCGTGCAGACGATTCAACTCATTTCTTAGAGGTTATTAAGGCTTCTGAAGATGCAGATGTATACCATGACCTGGTGAAGTATCTTCTCATGGTTAGGCAGAAGACCAAAGAGCCCAAGGTGGACAGTGAGCTCATTTATGCTTATGCTAAGATTGACCGTCTTGGAGAAATTGAAGAGTTTATACTGATGCCAAATGTTGCCAATTTACCAAATGTTGGAGACCGCTTGTATGATGAGACATTGTATGAGGCTGCAAAAATTATATTTGCTTTTATTTCTAACTGGGCTAAGTTGGCAGTCACATTGGTGAAGCTTAAACAGTTCCAAGGAGCTGTTGATGCTGCCAGGAAAGCAAACAGTTCAAAAACATGGAAGGAAGTCTGTTTTGCGTGTGTTGATGCTGAGGAATTCCGCTTAGCTCAGATTTGTGGTCTCAATGTCATCATTCAGGTGACATCATTTTCTAGTTTATATTTTAACATTTGGAATTTCTACTTGTATGGAATGATTGCCCCGTCCTCACTCAAAAAAACTGCACTGATGCCCCCTCCCTTCCTCATAATGGAAATCCTTTAAAAGGATCTACTAGCAAAGTACTAAAAATAAGTGACAAAAACAATTGATTTCTTTGTCTAACCTTTTTGCTGCTCTCTGACTACTTACTATCTGCTATATATGAAGGTGGATGATTTGGAGGAGGTTAGCGAGTTTTATCAGAACAGAGGATGCTTCAACGAACTCATATCTTTAATGGAAAGTGGGTTAGGATTGGAGCGTGCACATATGGGTATCTTTACTGAGTTGGGAGTTCTATATGCAAGATATCGAGAGGAGAAGCTAATGGAACACATTAAGTTATTCTCAACTCGGCTTAACATTCCAAAGCTTATTCGGGCATGTGATGAACAGCAGCATTGGAAAGAACTCACTTACCTATTCATCCAATATGATGAGTTTGATAATGCTGCAACCACTGTCATGAATCACTCTCCAGAAGCATGGGACCACATGCAATTCAAAGATGTTATAGTTAAAGTTGCAAGTGTAGAGCTCTACTATAAGGCTGTTCACTTCTACTTACAAGAGCATCCAGATGTAATAAATGATATGTTAAATGTGATTGCTCTTCGTGTGGACCATACTCGTGTAGTAGATATCATGCGGAAGGTCTGCAATTTTTATACCCTCTTTACAGCTTCAATCTTATTTAGTGATGTAACTTACTGGTTTCAAATGTCATTCTGTAATAATATTGCTTGTTGCTTGGATTTTTTATTGTTAGGCTGGCCACCTTAGATTAGTTAAGCCGTACATGGTTGCAGTTCAAAGCAACAATGTATCTGCTGTCAATGAAGCTCTGAATGAAATTTATGTTGAGGAAGAGGACTATGACAGACTTCGAGAATCAATAGATCTGCATGACAACTTTGATCAGATAGGTCTTGCACAGAAGGTGAATCTCCTTATTTCTTGTCTTATTTTGACAATTAGCAAAATTTGAGATCATAATGTTACTGGGAAATTTACCATTTTCAAATTATCACTGATTGAGATCAACAATGAGCATGTGCAGATTGAGAAGCATGAACTTCTTGAGATGAGGCGTGTTGCTGCATACATTTACAAGAAAGCAGGAAGATGGAAGCTATCCATTGCTCTGTCAAAGAAAGACAATCTTTACAAGGACTGTATGGAAACATGCTCTCAGTCTGGTGATCGTGAACTCTCAGAAGATTTGCTTATCTACTTTATTGAGAAGGTGTTTATCTGTTGTCCTTTTTTTTTAAAATATCCAACTCTGGTAATATAAGATTAGATACAAACTAAGCCCCTTTTGGTGCCAGTGTGCAGTTTGACCCCTGCTTCAGTTAGAAATAATTTTGCTGCTCCCTTTTTCATTTCCAGCACCAGTTCTTTTGTCTTAATTAACAAAGGGAATATATTGATTTCAGGGAAAGAAAGAGTGTTTTGCATCATGCCTCTTTGTCTGTTATGATATTATCCGGCCAGATGTTGCTCTTGAGCTAGCTTGGATGAACAACATGATTGATTTTGCTTTCCCATATCTCTTACAGGTATGCTTTTGTTTGTGGCTCTGGTATAATTATATTCATCAACAGACGTAGTTAACCATTTTAAATATTTTTTTGCTTGAAGTTTATTAGAGAGTATACTAGCAAGATGGACGAGCTTATCAAGGACAAAATTGAAGCACAAAACGAGGAGAAAGCTAAGGAAAAGGAGGAGAAGAATGTGATTGCTCAGCAGGTAACCCTTTTCCGAACCTCCTTTTACGGACAATCATATTGTTTATGTGATCATTAAATTAACAGTGTTTTCAATAATCTCCAGAATATGTATGCCCAGTTGCTACCGCTTGCTTTGCCGGCACCTCCAATGCCAGGAATGGGTGGAGGTTATGCCCCTTCCCCACCTCCAATGTCTGGAATGGGTGGAGGCTATGCCCCTTCCCCACCTCCACCACCTATGGGTGGAATGGGGATGCCACCAATGCCTCCTTTTGGCATGCCTCCAATGGGGGGCGGCTACTAATACCCCAATCCACATCAATGGAGAGAATTTTGCGATTTTTTTTACTGGTGAAGCTAGATAGTTTAGAATATCTCATTTTTTGCATTCAAGGTAACTATTTCTTAGGGTTAAAGAATTTCACGTGGTGGCACCAAGCATCATCCTTCAAGCCTAGCCTAGCCTGATACTACTTCCCAATGATTGCGGCTTTCTACAATGAAACTTTTCTGCACTACTTATTTCTTTTCCGATTGTGTCCTTTTGAGGCATTGGCTTGTTGCGACCTGTATAGTTTATTTTCTCTAATTATTTGTTTTCGTAGTTGTGAAGTCATAAATGTTTATTGATTAGGACTTAAAGTTCTTGTTCTTAGTATATAGACTTTCATATAATATTTTAAATGATCTCTTACTGTATGTTGGTTTCATTCTTTCAATGATATAAATTAGCCCATAATTTTTTAATTCGATTCCATAAATCTTGAATGTTCTAAACTAATCCATTTTAGTTTCAGCTCCTTTTTTGGATACCCATGCTATTAATTAGTTGCAGCACTTAAAATCTGAAGTTTAGTCATTACTTTTGACGAACCCTTCAGAGACCTTTGTTTGAGAAACAGTGTTTGGCATAATACGAAAGGTTGGTGCGTTATTGCCACTTAATTCACAGTGGAGTAAAGACGAGTGCTAATTGGCTGTATACTGGGCTTTTTCTTTGATGGAAAATAAAATAGGTAATGTTTAGATTAAAGACAAGGGAGAACAAAAAAAGTAAACAGATTGTAATCAACTGAGGGAGAACAAGGACCGGATAATTGATTTGCATACTATACGTGGACGTCACTTATCAAAAGAAAATGAAGATAATCAACTAATGATTGAAGATATATTGAGCCTGTCATCATGGATTCATACGAACCCATAAGTAATCCTGATTTAAATTTGTCTGAATAGAGCAAATCTAGATAGTAAATAAAATTACGGATGTTTTCCCCAAAATAAACCAAATTAAAAAAAGAAAACTTCAAATTGACCTCTCCACACTTTATTTCCAAAACTATAGTGTGCAAGCTTAAAATTTGATTTTCAGAAAATCGAATTCTTAATTTTGAATAATAGAAGCTGAATTCAAACTTGTTTTTTATTCTATTTAACTTTTTTTATCTATTTTTGAAAGGGAGGAATTTTAAGAAAATGTAATAAATATAATTTTGGATTTCTGAAAAATAAAATAAATATAGCATTTTTAAAATAAATATTATTTCGGGTTGTATAAATAAATGTGACATAAATTTTTATTAATTTAATTATTTTTTCAATTATCTATGATAATTAATTTTAACTTTTTGATGTTGAAAAATATCTGAAATGAGGTTTTAAAAATCAATAATAATAAGTCTTAAGAGTTTGTTATCGTAGTAAAATTGTTCTGTAATAAAATTCCAACAAATGGATGATAAAGTTGAAGTTTTCATTCTAATACTTTAATTTTTAAAAAATTCTTTGAAATAAAATTAAAAATTAAAAATTTCAAATATTTTATTCACACCAAATTAAATTAACATTAATTTTTAATTTAATCCTTAATCTTAGTTATATTTACATTAATTGGTTTTATACCCATCTTTTAATTTATAATTTTTAAATTTATTATAATAAAATTGTTAAATAATTTAATTCATTTTAGTAATATATTAGTGTTATAAAAACAATGATATAAAATTTTATATTTTTTTCTCTCTTTCATTATATTTTTGTACAAATTATAATAATAGTAAAAATATTATTCTCAATTATATTACAAAATCAAAAATTGGAATTATACTCAATTTTTTATAAAATTGATTTATGTTGGAATTATTTTTTATTTGGTTGTTTTCCCAAGTTAAATTAAAGTTAATCTCAACATTTTAATTAATTATTTTAAATCATTTTTCTTTACTATAATATTTTTTTAATTTATAATTTTTTTCTTTGCCTATTTAAAAAATTGGAAAAAAAGAAAAACATGTTAGAATTTGGTCGAGGGAGTCCAATTCTGACCTGTCTCATTGTACCAGAAATCACTATTCACATTTGAGAATTCGATTTTTCGGAAATCGATTCTCAACTTACACCTTAAACAGATCTAATTTGAAAAGTAAAGTGTAATGAGTCTATTTACTGATTCTTTTTAATTGGGTTTTGTACCGCGACGACTGATCACATGTCTCGGATCGATTAATGTCATGATTCACATCAATGGATCGACTGACATCTTAAATCTAATTATGCTTAAACATAATCAATGAAGTTAATCTGTGATTAAAAGCTAGGTAATGTATCCATAAAAGCGGTCTTAGCTCCCTAATTTGACCCAATAAGATAATATAAATAACACATATTCCAAGAATCAGGTACATCATCATATACAATAAGTGTCATATGATCGACCGATAAAGAAAGAAGAAGAGTGATCTCAATAGTTCTCTGACCTCAACCCCGTTCGAAAACAGATTTATTTTGAGAAATAGATCCAAAATTGTGTTGAATACCTTAACAAAATGCAAAGTGTAAACACAACGTTAGTGAAAGTGGTAAAAGGAAAAAAAGAGTGGAAAACTGAAACTGCAATAGGTTACTTATGAAACTGCATAAAACTTGAAATAATCCTTTGAAAGGAACGTTACTATATCTAACTTACCTTCAGTAAAACTGAGTTTAAATATTCCACCGAAGATAATTGATGTAAGTAAGAAGCATGCACATAAAGTAGACATTAACATCCTAACATTTTAATCATTGGGATAATGTGGTTGGCATTCTCAAGGATCATAATTCACAAGAATTTCCTTAACAAATTTCTACTTTTATCTTCTTTCAAACTGGAGCGGTTTCTCAAAATGATTGGAAACATTTTCCAAATCTTGTCAATGCATTCTTCACCAATCTAACCTTTGAAGGAGAGACTTTAAGGTCTCATGCGAAATGTGTGAACATGATCATTACTCCAGATGTTTGGACTGTAATCCCATAAGTTGGTAAAGGAAACACCAGTGATGTTGAGGATTTCAACAAGGTTTAATTTTTCAAAAATTGCTTAAGAAGTTTGAATTCATGTTGGGGTCTCAAGATAAATGAAAATATTTTTATCTTCATTATTGCATGGATGCTCACACCACAAGGGAGAAATCATATTGTGTTGATCAAAGAAGATCTTGTATTGATGTACTACATCATGACTAAAGTCAATGTTAACTGGATTTTTTCATGAAGGATCATATGCTGAAGTAAAACATTACGTATGACTACAAGTTTCCTTATGTTTCTAATTTATCAATATTTTGAAGTTAATATTGATAGGGAGTTCTACAAAATTGTAAAGTTAGGGATGATGTGACCAATGTGACTTTGAATAAGATGGATTTCTAAAAGTTGAAGAAAAACGGATGAGCATAGATGATGCAAGAAATTCATCTGGCCTAAGTAGAAATATTGAGAATGACGATGTTCATGACTAACGATAAAATAGATCACTATGAGTTCTGTGCTATCAGGTTTAACCACTTAGATGATGAAATTGATGTTGTTCATGAGTGAAAATATTGTTCGTATTAATCTTAGATTATCACAACTTTTTTAAATTAATCCCATTTTAACCTGACAACACAGATTAATTAAAACATTAATTAATTTTTAATCATTATTTAAACTAATTAATCGTTTTAGGTTGTCGAGATGATCTTAGTCTCAAAATATATATATATATATATATATATATATATATATATATATATATATATATTACATCAACTACTATAAATTTAAAGTTCAGGATGAGATTCTTGATCTCTGTACGAGAACCCTAAATAAAATATAGTACAAATAATTGAAAAGAAATCACAATCAACATACCAACATAGTTTCCTAAAAATCTAAAAGTTGGAAACAATAAGTAAAATGGATAATTGTCTCTATTCCATCAATATTAGTTTTATAATCTTTCCTCCGCAGCATATAAAATATAGTATAAAAACTAAAATCAATATCTACTTTCCATTATATTTTTATTAGTAATACATTTTCTGTTCAATTGAATAGTTTGAACGAAAATTATGACTACATGATTTGAAAACTACACTCAAAATAATATATAAAAATCTGGTAGCATACACACAAGAAATATTATTAATGTAATTTTATTATTAATATATTCTTTAAAAGTCAATATACTTTAAAAAAAACTTAAAAACATATTTTAAAATAAGTTCTAAAAAGCATTTTTTACAAAAGATTATTTGTTCATAAAAAGTAATTAAATTGATATTTCAAAAGTAAAACTAAAAGTAAAGAATCATGCAAAATAATAGATTACTAAATCCTCCTTTTGCATAATAAATAATTTTTAAAAAAAGACTCGGACATGATTCATGGATATCCAAATGAAACATTATGAAATTATTGTCAAAGAAAAATAGAAAAGTCAACCGCCCACATTAAGGGTGAAAATCATATTCAAGAAGAGAAGTGTTTTTTTTTTTAGTTTTAAAAATGAATTACAAAACCTATCCCTGTTAACTTTAAATTGCTTTTGGAGTAGTAGATATAAAAAAAAATGAAGCAGTTAGTTCAAACAAATAAGAGAACAATACTAAAATTAGTATCTTATTTATAAAGATAAACGGTGGAAGCATTGGATATGAAAGACTCTCATTATTTCTAGCAATTGAATTTGAGTGTTACTTTCTGAAGATTTAATAGAAGAAAAGTTATATGCGAAGACTTTGTTTTCAAGAAATAAACAGTTTTGTTATTCATATATAGCCTTTTTACTAGGGGTAGGAATGTTAAGTTGAAAATCAAAGAGTTAGATGCAATCACACACGTTTTATTTTTTAATAAATCATGAGTTAATTTTTTCATTCATTTGATAAAGTTGAGAGAATTTGCATATTTAGTTTACTAGTTAGAGAAGCACCACCTCCACCAAGGCCTTCTTCATGAACCAAAGACATTCAGTTTGCATTTCAAGAAGAGAAAATTGGCAATACTAGTATCATCACCCAAAATTAATCAAAATAGTTCAAATGGTCACATATGAGAATCCTAAATTGACTACACATAAATTGACTACACATTTAATTGATATGTCCGTAATTATATTCGGCTTTGTGTTTCATAAAGCAAGTTTTTTAAAGATAACTTTTAAACACCATTACTATTTATCCACAGCAATTTTTAACACTTTTACATCAACCCGCTAAATTCCTGTTCATTTTACATATCACTGAAAAGGAAACATCCTTTTAAGGTTGATAAAATATTACACTGCCAGTAAAACCAGCATTTCTAAGGTAGTAGTAGAAGTGATTAAGCAATGCATCAAAAACATCCTCCAAGGCTATTAGCTTAGTGCAGGAAATCTTTCATTGGATCATCATGGTGTACTTTCTTCATTCTGTACGCCTCCATGTCCTCCTCCGTAACCTCATCGTTCCATCTGACATTATACTTGCGTTTCCTCTCATCTTTCTCTTCCCTTTTCCTTAGATCTTCCTGTGAAAGTCAGAAAAACACATCAAATGACTAAATGCTCCACAAAAATATATTTTACACAAGAAACGAACATGCATGATGTAAGCCATATTTCTTACAAGAAATTATATACAAAATATAGTTTTTAAATATGTCGTGTGTCCTTGGTAAATTAAGATGGACAGAACTATTGGCAAAAAATATAATTAATTCCAGTGGGTACAATTACGACGCAGAATGACACTAACAAACATCAAGTACAAACCCGATCAAATGAGATTTACCTTCTTGAGTGCATCAGCAAGCAATTTCTCATCTAGAACTAGATCATCTGGGACATCAGTACCCCATGAAGCGAACTTTTTCTCCTCCACAGGTGCAGCATCCTCTATAGGTTCATCAAAAAAAATAATGATTAATAAAATAAAGACATGCTAAATACAATCAAACAAAAAGTAATTACAGAAATGGGAAAGAAACGAGGTAGGGGTAGAGACACAGCATAGATGTGGTGTTTGTTAGCGAACGAACCTGTAGCAGCCTCCTTACGGGCAATGTTAGCCTTCATAAGATCACTTGCAGCTTCAGCAGCCTCAATACCAGCAGCACCAGTGCAATAGCTATTTCGTATTGTTTGCTTGCAGCACTTAAAGCCCCACTGGTGATCCTTCCACCATGAGCCCCACACAGTCGTGTGGTTGTTAATGTAAACATCTTCTTCATACTTGCTCCTGGGAAGAGCTGCTTCCTGTTGGAAGCATCACATAAATAACAATTAAAGTCCCACTACCATGAATATTTAAGATTTATAAGAAAATTACAAACGCTACTCTAAACAGATTTAGAATGCATCTCACCTGGCCTTTTATTATTCTTCCAGCACGATCATACTCAACTTGCATTTCAGTTTGGCCCAGCAGAAGTTCTCTGGGAGGTTTGTCCTCATCAGCAGCATTTCCATACTTCTCAATAATGGTTTTCTTTGTCTGATGCTTCAACTCCTCACTCCGGATAAGGAAACTCTTATGGACTAATTCAGCTTGTGATGGAGCTGCTTGCATGTGAACATCTTGTCCCTTTTCAAATGCTTCCCAAGCATGGATGTTCAACTCCTTAAATTCCAAAGCTTGTCCACTATTTCTATATTGGTTATCACCCTACAGTACAAAAGCAGGTTCAATCTAAATATCTAAATACAAGACTACATGTAGCACTAGAAACAAGTTAAAGTGTTTCAATATTATAGAGACCATACCAAATAAAACTTTTCATTTGGATCAGCATCTGGAAGTGGATCCTCACGCATGGACCTGGTCTTGGGATCATAATGTGCAGAATTGACATCAAGATTAAGAAGATACTTTGCAGTATCCTCTCGAATACGTAGGTTCCTGAGGGAAAAAATATTTCAGCTTCAATTCATCTAAAATAAATAATGAAATAGATAACCTTGAATATAGACCAATTAAATTGGTCACATCTAATAAAATGATGGTAATTACCTCACAGTTCCTGTACTCCCACCACCTGTTGTACGTACACGCTTCTCAACCTTCGCAAAGTCCATTTGTTTGCTCTCATCAACCTTTGCCTCATCTACCCTTAGATCATCTTCCTCTTCATCCTCATCACTTGCAGCATCAGCAGCCTCTTCCTCACCATTTTGGTTGCTCTTCTCCAATTTCTTAAGCTGTTGTTCTTTCAGGTACTTCTTTCGTGCTTCATCCCTAGCTTCATATCTCTCAATGACTCGAGCATAAGTTGACGCATCATAACCATTCCATCTGTCCCGTTTGCCATCATAGTCAAGCTCAAAAGTTTCTATCTTTTCATCAGGGGCAATGTGAGTGTTTGTCCATTTTGCTCCCACTCTTCGTGGTCTTTCCATGCATGACTTCAAATCATGTGTCATAGCTCCACAACTGTAACAAGAAGATTGGAGTAGTCACTAAATAATGTAGTTTACAGGGCTTGAAAGATAATATTTAAAAAAATGTCTTAATAACCAAACATATCAAATAACATATTCACATACTCGTAAGTAATGAAGTTATAACGTAAAAACATAAACAACTAAGTCATCTGTAATGTTAAATAGAGTCCCACTCCCATGCATTATTGTGTAGCTTAAATAACAGTACAAAAACCAATTAAAATATTCAGACTTCGAAAACCAAAAATACACATTGAATAGCAGCACCAATTACCCAGTCAAAAGTTACACCTGGATACCTCTTAAATTCGAGAGGAAAATCAACTGATCATGCGAGTGTTTACTTAATCTCATTAGTTTGAAAGAGAATTTACCAGCAAGTAAATGTGATCTTTATTTATTATCTCAAAACCAATAAGTAGTACAAGTTAATTCAAGAGTTTACAAGTTGTTTGTCATACAAAGTGTATAAATCAAACACAGAAGTGCTCAAATATTTGACAAATAAAGATGACTTACTTTTCGCATGCACCTTTCCTATACTTGTCTGCCTGGTGGATTTTAGCACCTCTATCGTACCATGATTTGGTGTAATTGGGATCAGATTTCCATTTTCTTTGATGTTTCAAACTCTACAAGGGACAAAAGAATAAGTTAATTTTTATATATCAAACACCACAAATTCCTACCGATCTCAATAACTCTAAAAAGTAGACACACTTACAGGTCTCTCAGCATTAAGATACCAAGGTGCAGATGACATATACTGGGGAATATGAGGGTTGATTTCCTTTCCATCTTCATCAAGTTCAGCTGGCGCAAGCCCCGCTTTCCGGGCCTCCTCCAACTCAATCTGTTTGCGATGGTCCTCCCTGGACTTAAATGCCACTGAAATTCATGCCAAACAAGTTTAAAAAACATTGAGGTATATAAGGCAAATTGAGAAAAACATAGTCATGTTTAAAATTCAATTAAAATTTTAAAAAAATGAAAAATGGTGCAAACAGTCGCAAACCAATTAACCTAAGATCTATGAAGCAAACAGTACTTCAATTTTGTACACGTCCCTACCCAATTCGGATACTTGCCAACAATACCAAACTAATATGAGAAAAAAAAAATACCACATGCTCTCTAAACCTTGCCAAAAATACCATCATGTTTCTTTATCTATTAATTCAAAATGATGAGTATCGATTAATAGATTTGAATAATGATATCTGATTGGGACCTGGACATGAATGAACGAAACAACAGCAAATCCCGAATAAATAAATAAAAGTCCCGCATGCTCTCTAAACCTTGCCAAAAATACCATCATGTTTCTATCATCTATTAAATCAAAACATGATGAGTATGGAATTGGGATCAAATTGGGATCTGGACATGAATGAACGAAACAACAGCCAATCCCGAATAAAAAAAATAGAAATAAAAAGAGCGCTTCGGAATCAAAACATTGAAGTAGCGCATAGAAATCAGCAGGTTTAGGAAAACGAAATAAGAAACGAACGATTTAAGGTGGGACTGATATCAGAAACCCTAGAAAATGAAAATGTCCAGAAACCCTAGAAAATGAAAATGTCGGAATTGGACGGGAGAAAGGAGTACCTGAAGCGGTTGCCATGGTGTGAAGTACGCAGAATTGAAAATCAAAGAGGAAACGAAGAAGAAGAATCGAAAGTTAATTTGATTTAGGTATTTCTGCAGCGAATCCTTTTCTCCTGTTGCTGAAGGAATCTGAAGATGAATAGATGATATCTCGATAATAATCTTATTCTTCACTTCTTTATATAGATATATAAAGACTCTTAACTAAATAATCTTACTTTTTATTAAATAAAGATATCTTACATATTTATTAAATAAAATAAAATATATAGAGGGGATTTCCTTTTTTTTGTACACAATTTATTTTTTTAATTTTATTCTTTATAATATTAAAATTAAATAAATTTAAAAATTATTTATTTTAAACTGAAAATTTGATTTTTAAAAAATTTAGAGAAATTTGAATTTGAAAAACAACAAAGAACCCATTTTTTAATTCAAGTAATTATTCTCAATTTTGGATTACTGTTTGCGATTTGTATTATAGAGTTATTGAATATTTTAAAAATATAAAAAAGTTTTTTAAAAATATTTTTTAATATTGAAAATTTGTCAAATAAAGAGATATGTTCATAATTTAAACTTTCTCTTATTTTAATAAATAAATTATATACAAATTTATTATTATGTTTTAATATGTATAAATATAAATGAACTATGAATTATACTATAAAAACAACATTAAAAAACCTACTAACATATATTTATTACCTATTAGCTAATTTCTTAACAAATAATATTTTATTTAAATATAATAAATGTTTTAGTTTAGATCTTTTATCTTAGTTTGAACTAAATAATTGAGTCTACAAATATATAGATAAAATATGTAAAAAGAATCCAGTTGTGATTAATTTTTAATTTTGTATATCTATAGTTATCCTTTTTAGATTGGTTATTTGAAGGAACCATTTAGCAAATTTGTTTATGATATTCTCAAGTGATTATTTTAAATGCAAAAGCAATCGTTAAAAATATTTTCATCACTTTTTTTTAGCTGGTTAATCATAAAATAAAATTTAAACAAATTAAATAAAATATATAATCTTAAAATTACTATTCATTTAATATATTTTACACCAGGGTCATTTTATATATTATTATTATTATTGAAAATCTTATCCAAACACAATTATAGATAAGTGTCCATCTAAATCACACTATTATACCATAATAGAATTGGAAAAATCAATACTCTTAAATATCATGGTTAAAAAATCATATATCTAGTAATAATTTTATATAAGATATCTAATTAAAAAAAATATCCTAAAAACTTTTAAATTAATTTGAGATTGAGTTTTGTATAGTACTAAACGTTAAAAATTGAATATTTTGTTTTTGTACAGGGTGAATAATGTTTTCTTTTTTACTTTGTTAAAGTTTGTGAAGTTAAAACTTGTATTTGATGAATCCATCCCATTTGTAGAATGAAGATCATATTGAAGATTATATCCTTGTATCATAGGATTTGTATATTTCTATAGTTTGTATGCTTCTTTATATCAAGGTAAATAATTCATGAGAATTCAAGAATAGTGTTAAAATATTTTTTTTTAAATTATCTATAACTTATTGTCAGTATTAAAAAAATTTCAATTAATTGAAATTTTGTTTCAGTATGTTAAAATTACTTAAAACTAAAACTAAAAAGTTATATAACCGTGTTTAGTATTTTAAAACATGTTATTTAACATATTGAATTATCTTCATTTTTATAATGTTGTTATTTGTTATGTTTTTAACAAATTAAATATTTGAATTAATCTATTGTTTTAATTTTAAGTGAAATCAATGGGTTGAATCAAATTTTTAATCCATTGTTTCCTTCTAAAAAATTATTTTGAAAATTTTATTAAGATCGAATTAAAACTAACTTGACCGTTGGAGTGTCTTTGCAAGTACATTCACCTATTGAAACTGAGATTTTCAAGTACTAGAACCCATCGAGACCGAAATTCTAGAGGACGAGAAACTACCAAGATTTTGATTATTAAAGCTTAGTAAGAGAAGTGATTTTATTAAGGCTATCACAAACTTCCAAGTACATCCTTGGCACCCCACCATGGGGTTCGAACCCACAATCGCACGGTTAAGAGTCAAGCATTGCCAACAAAAATACAAAAAGACCTTCTAAGGGAATCACATTCTCGCTCCCAATACCATTAACATCCCCACTACCAGCATTAGAAGAAGAAACTCCCTCATCTTCATTAGGATTTCCTTCATGAGAACTAACTTCTCGTTCAACATCAAAGTCACCCGGATTGATAGGAATCTTGTAGAAGTACGTGACTTACTATGGAGCTTTCAAAAAACCAAGCTCATGCTAATTAAGAACAAATTGTTGAGCCTGTTGTATGTATTTCTTCAACCACTCATTCCAAATCTGCTCGGCATGATGAGATAAAGTCATGTCAGTCAGGCTTTGCTTGCAATTCCACATGGAGCCTTTTTTGCTTTGCAGTCAACCTCACCACCTTCTCTAGCAATGCCTGCTTAACGAGATCGCAACAAGAATGCTCATCTTCTAAAGTCTCCACTTTGTTTCCCAACAAAGTGTTTGCATTCAAAGCCTCTTGTAGAGAGCCCCTCGATTCCGCCAACTCCTCTTTAAACCTCTCTTTCTTCTTCGAAAGAGCCCTCATTAGACACCTTATTCCCTATTTGTTTCTCTCGACAACATTGTCCGAGAGGAGCTCCATGAAAGTGTTTATCAACTCCCTATAGGAAGTTGACCTGTACAAATCTCGCTCAACCAACCTAAGCTCAGTTCTAAATAACCTTCAAGGAGTAAAGTAGATGTCTCTTCAAGAGTGTGATACTCCTTTTTGAATAACATGTTAAGGAAGACTTTTTATCGGTCACTTATTAAGTACTTACAAGTTTTACATTGGATTTATTGACCTAACCACGCATTATCAAAGGTATTTGAGTCTTGACCCCACTTATACACGTGAATCCCTCCCTAAAATACTTAATAACATCGTACTTAAGCAAAATCAGGACACTAACCAAAATTATCACACTAATACCATAATAAACTATGAGCCATAAAATATTTGGACTTGTAAAAAGCTCACAAGTACAAATCAATCTCAAAATAATATAGAAAGGACATGATCCACTATAAGTAAAGGAACATTTTTCCTTCTTAATTTTTTTTTGAAATGATTGTTAAAGTCAAACTAAAATTAGATTCTTTTACTAAAGAGGTTTAATTTCACTTATTAATTGTCAAAATGAATAAATTTTAAAAAAAATACCAAAATACATAAAACTTACCGTGTATTTAAACTGTGTAATCAAATCTCAAGTGAAGTCATACCACTTTGATAGGACTTATACATTATGATAATTTTTTAAAATTTTACCTATTTCGAGAATAAACGTGTGCAAAAAATTCCCTAAAACTAACTACATAAGTACCTACGTAAATACTCCCACCTATCACATCCAAAAATGAGAACTCAGCAGGACTGAAATTCCAAAGAACAAGAAGCTACCGAGACATACAGATTTTGAAGATGAAAACTTAGCAAGAGAAGTGATTTGATTAAAGCTACTGCGGCCTTGTAAGTAGAATTAAATACATGCACTTGATTTGATAAAAACAAGGGATGCCTTTATCCAATTGAACAGTGAGTTCATCATTGACAATGTTGATTGATCTAAGTAATTTCATGATAGTTTATCACACTATTCATGGATGAAAAATAAGTATATACTATTTATTTTTTGATGATGAAAGAAGGACGGAGAATCTGCATCAAAATATACCTTTTTTTTCAGGGAGAATCAGTTCCTAACGACTTACTGGTTGTGGTGCGACTTAGAAAGGAAATTATAAACATATGTGAAAACAAAAAGTACAAAGAAAGATGCAATTCGTTGAGTAACACGTGTAAATGTGATCTGATCACATAGACATAGCCAAAAAAAAGTGGCACACCCAAAAAGCAGAAGAAAGGGAGAGGTATAAAAGGTCCAAGAGCAACACACGACATTCTCTCTCTCTTGCATTTTCATTTTCCAATTCCCAAAACTCTTTATCCATATCACACCAAACCCAACACATTACATACCCATCCCTTTTCTTCTACCTATCCATTAATCCATTCACATCCACACACACCACAACAACTTTCAAACACACTTTTTTGCTTTTGCAGAATCATCGAAGGAGGATTAGCGCAGAGATATGGGAACGGGGACATCGAAGGACGAGGAGGAAGGGGGCAAGGAAGAGAGTGACAGGCTCGACCAAGCGGGTGGACAACTCTATGTCTCTCTCAAGATGGAGAATCACAAGCTCACTGGAGACCTTGTTCCTCACGTTTATGGCTCTCTCCCTCTCGTCGGCTCTTGGGATCCTTCCAAAGCTGTAATTTTTGTCCCTGCCCTTTTCTCATTTCGCATCATTTTCTTCTGGGATGTCTTCTTTTTCCTTGTTTCTCATTCCTTTTTCGGTTTTGGTGTTAGCTTTTCATGGAGCGGGAATCGGTGTCAATGTGGGAACTTAGCTTTGTTGTCCCTCCTAATCACGGTAATACCTTTTACTCTGTCTTTTGTTTCTGTCTCTGTTTCCCAGTTTTTTTCTTTTAGTTTGATGGTCATCCAGTAAAATCAATTTTATACTATAATTCAATCATAAATTACGTTATCGAATACTTTTAAGTAGATTTTGTAGAAGTTGATAAAGAGCAATTTAGTATAATCTCATGGGGCAATCCCACAATTACTATTTTTCTTCAAATCTGCTTGGTAGTCAGTTACTGAACCATATTGCTAGAGCTTGAAGAGTTCAGCTTGGTCGTTTTCATAGGAGGGGCCAAAACGATTTTCCAGAGACTTAGTGAAAATATCCTAAGTTGTAAACTGGGAATTGTGATGCTTCTATTTAAGCCATCTGCTAATATAGAGGGAAGCCATATGAAGGCGTTGTTCAAGAGGAACGTGATGAAGGGAAAAAAACTATTCATCTTGAAATGAATAGTCAAGAGGTTCCGAGCCACCAAAAGCCACTAATTGCAGTTTTGGAGAGCGGAATGAAGGAGAAAGGGTGTGTGTGAAGAGGGTTGAAGGGCATAGTCAGGAAGGAAAAGGTTTTGTGGCTGTTGGTCGAGGAAGTAGGGGTGCAAAGGATGCATGAGGTGAGTGGTGAAAAGGGGCAATGGTCGTGGTAACATTACAGGAAGGAGGTGGAGGAGGTAGGGGTTGACTAACCATGGGGAGATAGTAAGTGGGGTTGTGGTGAGAGGTAAGGATAGGCCAATATTTTGGAGAAGGCATAATGGTGAAGAGGTTGTATTGTAGTGACGATGATGAACTGGGGTGGCGAAGTGGGGGTCATAGCATAGGTAGTAGAGAGGGAAAAACCTGGTTGGTGAGGGAGGTAATGAAAGCTTGGAGAATTTCATAATGGTTGTCTAAGGTTTGTTAGAAGCAAGAAATGCTCATCTTGGGCCTCCAAGCTAGTTTGTAAGGAAGTAAGCATCTCATGGACGGCTTTGAGAGGATTATAAGGATCCTTGGATGAAGATTTGGGAGGCATGTCAATAACTATGAAAGCACCAAAGTTGTTAGGCGACTGCTACTATATTCTAAGAAGGAAATGCTTTGCAGGGAAGATAGTAAAGAAAGTACATAGACAATTGATATTTTTCATTGCTCTAATTTTGTAAAAGTAGTCCTACGTATATTACTGGGTAGGATTGCAGTAAAAGGGTCCAACATATACAGCTCATAAGGGTTAAATAACCGACAAAATCCTATTCTAAGATAAAGTCTTTTGTCCATGGTGGTCTGCGGGCTTTTCTTTTAGGTGGTACACTAACAGATTTCTGATTGATGACTCAATATATAGAACTTTTCTCTCTTATTCCTCCCATTCAAATGTTGCACTTTCTAATCAGCTTCATTTCTATGCACTGTCAATTTAAAAATGTTTTACACTTTTAATCAATCTGAAACCATGTAGGACAAAAAGTTATCATAAAAGTCCACAAATTAAGCATATAGTCAGTTTCTAATTGAATGACAGTGTAAAGTATATATTTTTTCATTTTTAATAATACATTGACTTGACAAAGTGTGCTGAGTAAAACAATAGATAATGGTTAAGATTATTGGGGGGGGGGGGAGAGAAGAAATGTTTGGCTCTCAGCAATGGCTTTGTTTCCATCACCGTATTAAGGTGTCTTAGTAATATTGGGAAATGAATTGATTTTGGTTATGGAAAGTGTGTTGTTCTTGATTGTGTAGTGAAATTAAAGAGGTATTGGTTTTTGAATTATGTGTGGGTTTAGCTTGGTTGTTCTACAATCAGGATAATGCTTGTTTCCTTTCCTTGCTTTGTTTGCTTTGAGTTACATGTGCGGTTTCTAAGTGTTTTTGCATTCAAAAGTTATAATTTTAATAATTTGTCTCTTGCTTTATGAATATGTATGTGTGCATGGATCTGGGATGTAGGAAGATGCTGGATATTGGAAGAAGGGAAAAAGTTAGATAGTGAGGGACTAAAAAATCAAGCTTCTTTAGGGTTTGTTTGGACAAACTTCTTTATAAGCACTTTCAGGAGAGAAAAATAAGAAGAAAAATTGAAATTAACTTCTCCATAAGTTAAAATTAGCTTATACATATTTCTACAAACTCTGTCATGTAAGTTCTCTAAATTTTATTTTAAATTTATGTATAAGCTAATTTTAACTTACAGAAAAAATTATTTTACCTTTTGCTTATTTTTCTCTTCTAGAAGTACTTGTGGAGAAACTCGTGCAAACATATCCTTTAGAATATTAAAATAAAAATTGTGGAAGTGCGTGCAATGAGATGTGATGTAGTCACCTCACCAATTAGTGGCAACTAGGAAGCAAAATGCAAAAGAATGAATAAAAGGACTATTTTAAAAATAAAGGATAAAAGGTAAAAAAAATGAGTATATCGTATGGGACTAAAATTTAAAAATAATGTTATTAACCCTTTGTCCCTTTCTTTTCCATATCCCATCCCCTTAACAGAAGTATGCTTAATAAAATAGTACATAATGTCTTAAGATTGAGAGTTTATTGGGAAAAAAAGGAAGGATGACGTGACTCTTAGCAATGGCTTTGTTGCCTTTACCATAAGAAGGAATCCAGAATTAAGGAGTCCTGGCAATTTTGTGAATGAAAGGAGTTAGGTATGGAAATTGTGTTGTGCATGATTGTGACATTACTGAAATTGAAGGGGTGTTTAGATTTTTGAATTATATGTGGTTTCAGAAACCTTGGATTTCAAATTCCTGTTGAAGCCCAAGGACAGCAATGCACCTTGTTTTGTTGAGGAGGGTCCAAGCCACCTGCTTGTTGGGGGAGCATTGCAAGAGGATGCCAGGCTTGCATTGTTTAGGCTTGATAGCGGTGAGGTTCTTGAGTATCAAGTGTTTGTCAAAGCAGACAGGGTTTCTCCATTTGACCTTGCTGCTAGTTGGAGGGCTTATCAGGATAATTTCCGTCCATCATCTGTGAGATGGATTCCTGATGTCAGCATAAATTCAGCACCTCAGACAGGTGGTGAGGTAAGATGAAACAAAAAAAAAATCCTTCTTAGCACCTTCATTTTTCTTTGTAATCCACTGTTTCACAGAATGTTAATTTTGTTCTGAGGTTTGAGATAGTATGCACATTTGGGATGTCTTGCACTTATTAAACCTCACCTTTTTCTAAACAAAACAATATTTTTCAAATAGTTCAAAAATATTGGTCAGTTTGATATTCCAGTTAATTTTTCCTTTGATTGTTCAATATGTGATGTGTAATCAGGCATTATCTTCAATTGCAACTTTGTTTGTGGTATTTTTCTAATCTGAGGGGGATTCTACGTGCAATGTTTATTGTCAAGCTTCAAGTGATTTAGGCTTACTTTATTTTTTGGTCCAGAATTGTTCTTCTGTGGGTTTGGAACTTGATCTTGAGCATTATGTTGTCCCAACTCCAGTAACTTCTGCAAATACAGCCCATGTATATTTAGCTAACTTGACAGAGAATCCGAGGTCACCAGTTAGTGGGTCTGGCAGCTATTCATCTCCCATCAAGGTTTTACTTTCAAAACTGCATTCTATAATTATTTTATTCTTTCTAAATGAACTATTAGTTTTACAGCTTATTGTTGTGAGGATAATTGACTAATTAAAAACATAAATCAGTCCATTGTTATCCCTTTACTAAATTTTTGCTGCTTACTTTCAACCTGTTCATTTTTTCACCATGAATCCTCACTCTTTTTTTGTAATGTATCTGCAATTGGATGTACATAAGAATTTAATTGGTTCAAGATTGAACATGTCTTCTGCGCTTCGTTTTTTTTATTATCAGAAATATGATATTATAATAATGTGCAAATTTGATGCTTTCTCATGAAGTTTTATTTTTCTGTATTTGTAGTGGATATGTGATTGTATTTACATAAGATTTATGACTAGCAGGCAGATGATTAACTCTACTTGATTTGACTCTCTCTCTCTCTCTTTGATATATATCTTTTTATCCTTATGAGTAACAAATAACAGTGTATGAGATGTTTAAAATGAAAATTGGCACTTCAAACCTTTCTTTTTATCCTTATGAGTAACAAATAACAGTGTATGAGATGTTTAAAATGAAAATTGGCACTTCAAACCTTAGAGGAAATACATAAGGAAGTGAGCTACTAGGTTACTATTAAACTCTGGGGAAGAGAAAAACATTAAGCTGAAGACGTGTATTTCTAAGATAATAGGGGTGCTTTATAACAAAAAGGAATTAATACAATATATAGGGGAGATTTGATATCTCTAATAATAAAGATATAATATGAGATTAAATAAAAAATGTTATATATATATATATATATATATATATATATATAATCTAGATATTCCTGATTATATAGAATCAACTCCTTGTTTACATCATTATAAAAGTTACATTGACTCTTGCTCCTGCCACACGTAATTCATTACATCTAATAGGTTATGCTGATGTTCCAATCAGGAGATGGAGGTTATTGTGCCTGATCCATCTAAGATGTTTCAAAGTTCTGGAATGGTTGAATCCAAGTCAGTTGGAACATTTTCGCCTCTGCAAAGGCAAGAGAGTCAGAAGGGACTTTTTGTTGATAGAGGTGTTGGATCTCCTAGACTTGTAAAATCTTCTAGTTCAAATATTTTCTCTGCTGATACTAAGGTTTGCATAAATGATTTCCATTTCTTGTTTATTGTTCAAATTTATTGCGTGTTAAGTAACTTATCATGCTGTGAGATTTCACAAATAATGTTTCTGCTCCTTTGCCTTTTTATTGATAGAATTCAATGCCAGCTGCTGCTGGAGCTGTTGCTGCTGCAGCTGTTGCTGATCAGATGATGGGTCCCAAGGAAGATAGACATTTGGCAATTATCCTGGTATTATTCTGGCATGATGAGTATTTAGTTACCGATTCAAATCTTGGTAATTAGTTTCTCTTTTGTTATGGGATGATTTGTTTCCTTGTTTCTATTTTGTTATGAGATAACTAGTTTCTATATTGTTTAGTTTCCTTTTCTATGTTATTTTTCCTATTTTCCTTTCCATTATGCATTCTACTTAAGCCTTTGACCTGTATATGCTTAGGAGCAATCTGAATAATATTTCATTGTTTCATATCAAAAAAATTCTTGAATTGTTCATTACTGTGCTGCACTATTTACCCATTAATATCCATAGTTTTTTGTAATTCTCGGTCACTGTTTTTTATTGCTTCAATGTGGAGTTCTAGTTGTAAGTTACTTTAGAATATATGCCAAAAGCTTGAATTTGGAAATTACTTTAATGTAGGTGGGTCTGCCTGCCCGAGGGAAAACTTTCACAGCAGCTAAACTTACTAGATATCTTCGTTGGTTAGGTCATAATACCAAACACTTCAATGTTGGGAAGGTTGTTCACATTCTTAAGACCATTCATTTATTTAATCAATATACTGTGACCTATTTATAAGCTGGAAATACATTAATTGTCATGTATGAACTTTGAAGATTAACAAACTTATTTATTTATGTCACAGTATCGTCGCCTTAAGCATGGAGCTATTCAGGTAATGTTTATGTGTGAAATCATTTATGCCTTCTCCTTTAATGATTATCTGCATAACTACATATATTTAATAGCACAAAAGTTATCATCATTGCAGAGAAATGTTGTCTCACTTACGTATTTATTATCTCTTTCATTGCTGTCCCTTTGGTAGATATTGATTTGTATTTGTGAGCCTTAAACCTAGGGAGAAATGTGAATACGAAAATGAGCATAATTTTGAAAGAAATAGCCCACGTGTTTCTATAGAAGAAATTGGAATTCAATTGAATAGTTGACCCAGCTCTGCCACCAATGAAATATTGTGTAGGAATGTGACATTTTGTGCCTAAATGGGTATGTTCGCAGCATTACTCATTTGACTAAGTGGGTCTGAAGGAAATCTGGTTTGAATAGCTAGGGAATTTACATTACAGAGAATTCCACAGTTGTTGATGCTTAGGGACTTCATGATGATTTTCATGGGGTGCTGGTTTTTGTGATTTTTATACCTAGTGGAAATAAGTGAGTACAATGCCAAAGGGTCATGCATAGGTAACATTTTACATTCAGACAGAAAAAATGAAAGTAATGATCTGTTCTATTATGTTCTCCTCTGTTCCATCCCTTTTTGATGGAACCAAAATGTAGGACTTACTAACACTCAAAACAAGTATAAATTGTTAGGACTTTAGCACAGGAGGAGAGCCCAACCCAAAAATAGACCTTTAGGTAGGAGAGCCTTAAAGTTTAAGTACCACATCAGGAAGCTCATCCTAATCAATGTGGAGCTCCTAACATGATTCCCTTTCTAAATGATATGTTCTAGAAATCAAAATCTTGCACCATTAGCCTCAGGTTTTCTTGGGCAATCTAAATCATGTCATTCTTCTCTGCAGTCTGCTGATTTCTTTCGAGCTGATAATCCTGAAGGCATGGAGGCACGCAATGAGGTAGTTTTTATCTATTTTTTATTATTATTTAATTTTAGTAGATTAACTGCAAGTCTGTGATAACTGACCTAGTAAAACCTATAGCTTGCATGCTGGGCCATAATTGTTTATTATTGCTAATTATTTAAAATTCTGTGATTGTTTTGCTACTATATTTTGTTGAATCTTTCCATGGGACTATATTCTTTCTTGAATCTTTTTCATTTTACAAATTATTTTGTCATTGGGCGAGGAAACCAAAATAACTGTTTTTGTTTCCTGAATCATCCATGCCACTGTTTACTGGATAAAAGTAATATTTATCATGTTCGACTATTCTATATGATTGTTAAGTACAGCATATTGCAAGACCTCAAAAAGGATGGGAAATCAGACAGTGAAAAACAAGGGGTTGACATAGTTTAATCCTTTTTTCTATGTACAAGGGTTGATGTTATAATGCTAAGACTGATTTATTTTTAACAAGTTCGTTAATATAAGGTAAGATCAACCAGCTAATCTAGAATAAATGAACCAAAAGAAAAAATCATATTAGGAGGCATCAACATGTTTAGACCGTGTTAACCTTCAATATAATGTTACTTCAAATATTTGATTTATAATGTTTCTCATAAAGTTGACACCACGTTGACCCTTTCTCTGTGTACATAGTTTTAATATATCACGTGCCATTAGGTAGCAGCACTGGCTTTTGAAGATATGTTCTCTTGGATGCAAGAAGGTGGCCAGGTAAGTTCATTTTTATTGTATATTTTTGTTACTTTAATGTGTTCTTTCATATTTTATGCTAAGTTTTAATTTTGATTTAGGTTGGGATATTTGATGCCACAAACAGTAGCAAGGAACGAAGAAATATGCTGATGAAATTGGCTAAAGGAAGATGCAAGGTAGTCAAAGATGGAACTGAAATAAGAATACGATATTTAATTTTGAACTCTTCTGATCCATAGTTGTTTTCATTGTAGATAATCTTCCTTGAAACAATATGCAATGATGTAAATATAATTGAAAGGAATGTTCGTCTGAAAATTCAGCAAAGTCCTGATTATGCAGAAGAGTAATGTTTCTTTTAAAACCTGTGATATTTTGATGGCTATGTGTACATATGCAATTAACTTTCTTTTGCAGGCCAGATTTTGAGGCTGGATTGCATGACTTTAAAAATCGTCTAGCCAATTATGAAAAGGTACATGTATACCATACTGTGTTCTTTTAATGACTGTCCAAGCTGAGGTTTTTCCTTAAATAATATTGATTCCATGCACCAGGTTTATGAAACTGTAAATGAAGGATCTTACATAAAAATGATTGATATGGTCAGTGGACATGGTGGACAAATACATGTAAGCTCAATGTTTATTCCTTTGTTTCATCAAACATAATCCTTTTACGTAGTTGATTGTTGAGTTGCCTAGTCATAGATTGCATTTGAAAGTTTATTGTCCGTATAGTGGCTGTTATTTGATAGTTGAAAGTGATTGAATGAAGTAATATCATACAAGAAATCTGTGATGGGATTAGCATTGTAGATAATTGTAGAAAATGCAAAAATGTTAAAATATGTGTAGTTCAGCAGCATATTGAATGTGTTCTTTCCCTTTCCTTCATTGTGTTCCCTGTATGATTGGACATAACTGGTTTGGGAACCGGCTCTGTTCAGTCAGTGACTTAGGTCACGTTAGTAAGTATTACCAGACTCTAATAGAACCTAGATGTAAATTGTAGTTGCAGTGACATCTTAATCACAGCATCTTGGAAATTGAAATGGTTTAGTTTCACCCATATCTTTAAATCATTATATTCTTTTTTTTATTTCTCTTTGTCTTATTTATTTATTCCATGGTTGACTGAAAGCACAAAATTCAAGATGTGCTTGTGCTGTGAAGAATTAGTATTTGAAAGGAGTATTGCTATCTACAACAGGTCACTTAAAAGCACTAATTCAGAACGTTTTGCTTGTCTTAGAATTGGTTGGTTCTTCTTACTTTTGTGAACACTTGCTGAGATTGAATGTATAGTTTACTCGTGTGCATGTCCTTGAGTTTTGCTGGCTTTGATTTGTTAATTGTTAATAACTTCTGTCTTTTGGTCTAGGTGAACAATATTAGTGGCTATCTTCCTGGACGAATTGTCTTTTTCTTGGTAAGTTTTTTTAAATGTAGTCAAATACCAAAATTACAGTCCAAGATTGACATACATGCACAAACAAAATAAACAATTAAGTTGATTAATATATTCACCTGACCCAAATATTGACAAAATGTAAATGACCTATCACTCTGAACTTTTATCCTTCGAAGGTACAAAGTTCCGTAAAATTAACCCACATTATGTGATGTAAATAATTTGGTTGTCTTATGAGATTAAATGCATAATTGAGCTTTCACAATTGGCCTCTTGAAAAGCCAGGGTTATTTTAGGGTACAATGCTTTGTTTTAGTGGCCAGGGTCTGACTTTATCGTTTATATCAGATGCAAGAACAGAATCTTCTAAAAATCAAGAGAACATTTCTATGATACTTTCCTTATAACTCCTCAAATACAAAGTTCTATTAGCTGAACTCAAATCCTTACTATTCTACTCAATCTGAAAGAAAGAACAAAGTGTCTTTTGTTGACTGTGGAAAAGATGGATAGCTATTAATTATAAGCAGGTATTTCTTAAATTTTGTTTTAGGAATAATGCTGGCGACATGATGCAGGAAAGTAAAATATTAAATTTAATAGGCCAGGGTTAGGAATTATTTACCAGATTAAGGTAAAATATTATCGAATAAAACCATTGTATTTTATGCTTACATAAGGGAGGTTTACAATAATTAAGACGTAGCTAATATAATATCCAAGTTGACTCATGTTAACTTTATGGAACATGAAATACGCAAAACCCATGGATGCTGGAACTAAGTTAATTAACTAGTTTTTTATATTCAATCATAAATGCATGTGTATTTTCCTGAAAAATGTTACTGAGCTTATTGCACTGCTCAATCTAAATTTGACTTAAATGGACATGTTTTTCTTGGTGCATGGTTATGAAATGAAAATGGTTTTTATAGAAGATTAATGATAGTTGAAAAAGTTATATATTTTAGAAAACTAATATCTACGAACCAGAAATGGTAACTTTGTATTTTAGATTAATGATAGACTTTGTATCAATGGTAACTTTTTATGAATAGCCAGAAATTTTCTTCTATTTAATTTTCATACATTTCTATGAACCTCAATTTATGTGCTGCAGGTAAATACACATCTTACTCCACGCCCAATATTACTTACTCGACATGGGGAAAGTCAGGATAATGTGAGAGGAAGAATTGGAGGAGATACTGCAATAAGGTATTTTCTTAGTTTTGGTTTTTGAAGTTTCCATTCAATGTAAATATGAAGTTGAGGGTGATATTTTTGATGAATATAAATCAGTATACGAACAATCTGGCCACTGTTTTGTTTTATTAGCAAATACATTGTGGAAAGTGGGGTTTTATTATTTGAAAACCTTTAAGATTCCCTGTCTTCTTTTTCTTAAATCTCCCCCTCACCCCTTTCAATTGTAGAAATAAGGCTTGTGACTTCTAGTGTAATTTCACATTTGGTTTCCAAGGGAAGATAAAGCAAAGGGTTGTTAGATAATAAATTCAAGGACTTTCATGGATGTTTGAAATGGTAAAATAGTTATAATGTTTGATTGTTGGCTCAGTACTCTCTTTTCTATGTGACATCTGGCATTTTTTAGATTCAATTTTAATATTTGGCTGAATTCTAGAGCTCTATGCAATTTGTTGTTATAGTGAGGCTGGGGAACTTTATTCGAAGAAACTTGCTAAGTTTGTGGGAAAGCGTCTCAAATCAGAACGAGCTGCTTCTGTAAGCTTTATCAACTGTATAAATTTATTCTCTTTCATTTTCCTTGAAATTCAATGCTCAAACAGTTTATGCTTGAAGCTATTGTCCTTCTACACTTATATGGCTAAGTCCTTGTCTGCTAAATCTGCATATAGCATTTATGTTGAATTGTGTTCTGGTGTCAATGATTATAGGAATATGCTAAACAGCATGTATAATAAGCAAGTTTAAAGTGATGGATGGTTTGTGATATTTTGTAACTGGTTGTCTAGATTTGGACTAGTACACTACAACGAACAATTCTGACAGCAAGTCCAATTGTTGGGTTTCCCAAGGTAAGTGTCAATCTTAAGCTGATTTTTGTGTACTGCAGTGTTATTTATTTCACAAGAAATAGTTTCTCAAGTTTACACATTATGACCTACTATCTATATGTTAGATACAATGGCGTGCACTTGATGAGATAAATGCAGGGGTGTGTGATGGTATGACATACGCTGAAATCAAGAAAAACATGCCAGAGGAATATGAGTACGTTGCAAACTCGTACTCTCTTTCTTCTTATGCAGCTAAATATATCAGATATCAAATAAGCACAGTGTGAAACTTCTATTGTTTTGGGGTTAGAAGATAATCAAGTCATGGCTATTATCCCACCCCTCTTTTCATATTGCAGGTCCCGCAAGATGGACAAGCTTAGGTATCGTTATCCTCGTGGCGAGTCTTACTTGGATGTTATTCAAAGGTGCATTTTATGTTATGAACATTATTTAGCTCCTTGCTTCAATTTGCTTGATACAAATAACTCCATTTTTACTAATAATACAGGTTAGAACCTGTAATTATAGAGCTTGAGCGACAACGAGCACCTGTTGTTGTGATATCTCATCAGGTTGTACACAAGACATTAAGCTAAATCCCTGCTTCTATGGTTCACTTGTTCTAATCACTGACGTTTTCAATACTTTTCTCATTGCAGGCAGTTTTGAGGGCACTATATGCATATTTTGCTGACAGGCCTTTGAATGAAATTCCGCATATTGAGGTTAGCTGAACTTCTATCATATATGTTTACTAGATAATTGACTTGGTTGCAAATATTTAAAGAACAACGAATAAGGCCTCACAATTCTTGATAAGAAAAGGAGAAAACACAATATCATTAGTCTTGATGTTACTATTCTCCAATCAGATTTGGAGTTTTATCTAGGTAAGTGTATTATGGAAGTGGAACTTCAAATTTGATTGGAGAACAATGGCTTATATTGCTTCTAAGTTTTCTTTATACGAATTGATGCATAGACACTTGTGTGCTACAACATGGCTAGAGAGACTCAAACATTTCTATCAATGTATACAATCTCAAGTATTAGACAGAAGAGTTTACAAAGCATAAACTACAGTTTCTGGTTGATAAATGGAATGAATATTGCCTTACTTTCTTATACTTATATTTACTTTTTGTTTACAAATTTTGGTGATGTTCATCATATCAGTTGGATAAATGATGAGTTGGTGAATGATGATGAATATGGTGAAGATATCTAATGTGAGATTTGTGATTTCCAGGTTCCTCTTCATACGATAATTGAGATACAAATGGGAGTCACTGGTGTCCAAGAAAAAAGATATAAACTAATGGACTGAAATGAATTGAAGAAAAGATGCTTTCCCTTAGAACCAATTATCCATTCTTCTGATTTCAATTTATTGGCAAAATGTAATATTGCCCTTAATGGACTACTTTGTTCAAAATTACCATTTTGAAGGCAATTTATGCTCTTCAAATTCAATATTGTTTCACTTCAACTGTAAATGACATATCTTTCACAAATATTATACACACGCCATACTATTATAAGTGTAATGTGATAATTCTTTTTTGTTGTTGTAAATACCACTGGGAGGAGGAATAAATGTTATTCATTTATGTTCTAGTTTTAATATTATGGGACATGTTTAAACAATTTTCTTTATATACAATTTTAGTTGAAAAAATGAAATGAATTTCTTTATAAGTTAAAAATATTATGTGAGAGAATTTTTTATGAATTAGTTTATAAATGTAAAAGTTTATTTCATTTTTCTTTTAATTTCTTATTCTAAAAGTGCTCCTGTTGAAAACCTTGAGTCCTTTAATAGAGTATTGTTCCCAGTTTTGCATATCTCCCTCCTCTTTTGATATGAATTTGTCTCCTCTAAACTAAAGTACTTTGCAATCTTTAAATGATTTTAAATCAATGGTTGATTTTGTTTGTATATCTTTAGTAGTTTTATATGGATTAAATATAGTAGGGATGTAGATTTCATTTTTTAATCATAAGCGTTAAAATAATATTTTTATGATATTTTTAGAGGTTAATATATTATCTTTTATAAAAAATTATTTAGTTAATATTTAAAGTAGTACATGAAGGTTATATTTACTCCTTCATATATACAGAAATAAGATACAAATTTCACACATGACAATAATTAATATGAATTTTTATTTTTGAGACAAAAAGAATATATCGTGTATCCCTAACTTCTATATATTATTTTAATTTTGTGTCTATTCAAACTCTAAACAATTCATTAATTACTATTACAAAGTGGACTTTAAGTCTAACTCAACTCCATAAAACTGACTCATAGGGTTGAGGTTTGCACCCACTTATATACCATGAAAGGCTTTAATCTCTAGTCGATGTGGGATCTCCAACACACCCCTTACGCCGAGACTATATATTATGGGTGGTCCGATAGTGGCCCGATAACGGGTGACACGATAGGTCCAACAAATACTCACTAGGATAGGTTTGTACCCACTTATATACAATGAAAGACTCTAATCTCTAGTCGATGTAAAATCTTTCTTTTTCTTAGAAAAATGTTTTCACACCTATTATTGTGTCACACAGTTGGCACTCCCAGCACATGTGACGATGAAAAAAAAGTAATAAAAAAAGAAAAAAAAATGAGATTTTTATTTTCTCTTGTTTACTATGGTTTAAATACTCATACGATGAAAAAGAGAGATATGTAAAAACAGAAGTAATTTGGTCTTTTAAATACAACAAAATGTGTCCTTCTCTTTTGGAAAAATATTATTTGACAATTAAAAAAGTATGAATTTAAGAATAATTTTTTTTTTCAAGTTATTAATAACCAAGAAAAGGAAAGTAACATTTTTTTTTGCTTTCTTACCTTTTTCACTTTCTTAAAGATAATTGGTAAAAAAATTAAAAAAATAAAGACTTCATCTTATTTTCATTGTTTTGTTTTCAAATGACGAAGATCCTTTCCACTCTTCTCATCATGATGAGTTTGGTTAATCTGACAAATATTAGTTTATCTTATTTCTCATTTATTTTTATTTAATTAAATGTTTTTAATTTGACTTTATTTCTCATTAATTTTACTCATTATTTTTTATTTCACCCATCATATTTCTCTTCTCTGAATTGTGAATATTCCATACATACCCTTTTGCCACATCTGTAAAGACATGATTGGAAGAGTAGAGTGTAGCAAAGCATCTACCTACATCTTGACTTCTATGTTGTCTGCTCCCATCAAACAATGAATTCTTGAACTCATCCCCATCCTCACTGTCACAACACAACCTAAGACCTAACCCACCCTTCTCATCACTCCTACCATGCTTATATTTTTATCTACATAAATCTTAACCTATCCTTTCAAAATATTATTTAAACAATTTTTGTTTTATTTTTTAATAATTAATTTACAAATCATTATGTGTATCACATTTTTAATTAAGTTTCTTGAAAGTAATTAAAGTTACGTAAGTGGTCGAGAAGAACTTTACACACACTATTTGAAGGTTGAACACGGATCAAACATTTAAAGATAAATATCGTGTTAAGACCATTAAACGAAATATATATGTACAAAATCTTCTTTTAATCACAATATTAACTCAAAAAATCGTGTCATATACTGACCCACCTGATATTCGTATGAATACACGTTTACGTATATAAAATAATAATTAATACTCCAATCACTATATACAAAATTATAAATTCTGACTTTAACGTGTCTTTTGTAGGTACTCCACCTCTGACTGAGATCGAAAATTGTAATAAAAAATCAAACTATCAACAATTGTTTGAGAGACAACTCTTTTTTCTATAACAATATATTGTAAATATAGAGAGATCAAAGAAAGAAAGAATAAGAATAAGAGTGCATTAATATTAAAAATGCAGTACAATATGTATGGAAAGTAAACTAAAAGCACATTAGAGAATAATGAGTAGAGTGATGATGAAATAAGAAAAAGAAGTATGCAATAATTTTGAAGTGCATGGGAAGAGGTCATAGGTCCCTCTTGACATGATACAATAATTACATGGTGGCAGTTTGGGGTACGTCAGAGTTCACGAGCCTTTGTGATTGAATATGAACATTTCACACACACAGCATGGCATGTCTAAAATGGTGGTCGGAAGCATGCAGCATAAAATGGTGGAATCTATGCAAAGATATCTACTGTTGTTGCTTTTGTCATTTAGCTTCCGTTGTAGGGTGCTCAAGGTGTGCCAAAATAAGTGTAGAAAACAATGCCTCTCATTTCCACTCACATGGGACCCTTCAACATCCTTTATCCTTTTTAAACAATAATGCTCACCCCAACCCCAAATTCTACTCAAACAAATATCTCCTTATGTTCATATATTCCAAATAATTAAACATTATTCACACTCTCAAATATATGCTTTTCTTTTCCAAATCAAGAGGTCTCATTTTACATTTAGTTCATTCATTAATTCTCACAAGCCTCACTAGTGTCAACAAATTTTGTTTCTAAGCAAAAAATGGATGAACCAAGGTTACCTTTCCTTGGTGTACTTTGCGTTTGGTGCAACTTCTTGCAAAAATCTAAAGAATCTTGACTCGGAATTATATGCCTTGGTATCCCCTAAATTCGCCACATTAGTGAAATTACGTATGGTCCATTCTATTACACCAAAAACTTAATAAAATAGTAAGAAATTTTGATGAGTTTGTAGAAGGATAATTGATGAAAGAGTTAAAAAATGAGAGCACCGAAACCATGGTCTAGAAAAACCTATGTAGTATAAAGTATTAAGAAGAGTACACTGCTCCACATGAATATAATAAAATTCAGGCACCATCTTTCTGCTGCCGTCGCCTTCACGAGTCCTTCATTTCTGCACCTTTTTCTCATCACATCACTCTCTCGTCCTCGGCTATAGGGATTCTTCTTTGACTTCAATAACACCCCTTTCTAGTTTAATATATACAAAATAATGCATCAGAACACACAAATTTGTTGCTAACCACTACACGCAAGTGTATCATATGCAAGAGGCAACACCCCTAATTTATTCCATCATACAATACTAGCTTCACTCTCACGTAATCACTTTCACATGACACTAACAAAACACACCAACAACGCCCCCAATCTACTACTCTATTATGTATATTTTGTCTCTACAAGTGTCATATTAAAGTTCATAAAATTTGTTCTGTAAATTCAGTTTGTAAAATGCTTAACATGATTGTTTTAATAAGATTTTATCTTTCTCAAAATTATCTGCAAAATATTCAGTATCTGGTATAGTTTTTTGGAACAAAAATATGTTACAGAGTGTATCTAAAATACATATATATCCACCCACCCACAGAAAACAGACACCCTTCAAGTCCAAACCTTTGAGCCAAAACCAAACACCCTTTTGGCCACTCTTCACAATGCCAACCCAACCTGACTCACCCAACACGTTGACCCAAATGTTTCAGAACATCTTCTCAGACAACAGTAACATTATGCTTGCAGCCATCATTTCCCTTCTCCTTGTCATCCTTTTTGTCCTCCTTCTCCACCTCTATGCCAAATGGTTCCTTGCTCAGGCACAGGCTCAGGCACACGCCCGCCGTCGACGCCGCCGCCGACGAACGACGGTGACTGTCTCCGACGTCCTTGGCCCGGCAAGGTTCCACCACTTCCACGGCTTCAACATAGAAGACTCCTCACCCCTCTCAACCAAAGGCCTTGATTCTTCCACCATCAGAGCAATTCCTCTCTTCATCTATGAGCATAACAGGGCCAATGAAGATGAAGAACTTGATTGTGTGATTTGTTTGAGTGCCTTTGAGGGTGGTGAAGTGGGAAGGTGTTTGCCAAAGTGTGGCCATGGTTTTCATGTGGAGTGCATTGACATGTGGTTGAGTTCACACTCCAATTGTCCTATTTGTAGAGCCCCCATTGTAGTAAATGTTGTTGAGAGTGATTCTTCTCAGGTTGTGTCTTCAAGAGATCATGGTGATGAATATGGTGGTTCTGATTTTGAGATTGTGATTGATGCTGGTTCTGATGAGAGTAGAGAGAGTGAGACCGGGAGTGGTAATGGTAATGGTAATGGCAACGTAGGAGCAAGAACAAGTGTTTCTGTGTCAGAAACTTCTTTCTCATTTTTTGGGTGCTCTTTGGAGAGAATGCTTGGCAAGGTTTTCCCATCCACTAATTAATGTAAATTAATTAATCACTTGCTTGAGATGTATATTCTGCAAGATTTACCATGAAATGAGGATCATCAACTACAGTTCTGTACAGGTTTCTCTGTTTCATCCCTCTCAGAAATTATTCTAGGCCTTGAAGCTGTCAAAAGTTTTTTTTCTTCATGTTTTTGACTGCTTTTTTCTGCATTTCACCATGTTATACTATTAAATAGGTTGTTGAATTTCATTAAGAGCATGTTTGGAACACTGACCTCACTTCATATTTACTAAAAATGTCAAATCATAACAAGCTTAGTGCATGTTTAGGTTATTGTAAAAATTCTTGCAACACACATCCCAATGTACGCTTAAAGCATAAATTAAGATTGGGTTTTTTCTGAAAATGTAAATCTGGAGCCTCAGCATATTTAGTCAAACAGTTTTAAATGATGCAAAAACTACTTCTTGTTGCTTTTCTTTGACAGTGGACTATCTGAGTTGCAGAAGAAACTCCAACATGAAACATCATTTGTATTTTTATTTAGATTTGTTCTATGTGATACATTACAAAAACTTGTACAAATTTAATTTGATCTTAATTATTGTTTCTTAAACCATACTGAAAACTTGTACAAGGAACACCTATTGATAATTAGCCAACTAAGTTATTTAGAGCTCTCAATTTTTTTTTTATGGGGTAAGTTGAGCTGGCTGGTACTACCTGCATGCTTACATCATAGGTCAGTTAACTTTCACTGCTTAAGAAATCTTTTTGCTTAGACTAAATCCATGGCAATCTATGAGCATCACTTTATGCTGCATTGTATTTAAGAGCAATGCAGCTAGGAACTAGCAACCACACTCTATTGCTTCTTTTGAACATAGTAGAGGAGGAAAGTAACAAAGGTTCACACTAGGGTAGGTGCATAAACCAAAGGAAAAAGACAAAAGACAGTACTTACTAATTAAGCACTTAACTGTGCTGCATATCTATATATATATATATATATATATATATATATATATATATATATATAGACACACCTTTTATCAGCAATTGATTGTCCTGAAGACTAGAGTTGTGTTGTTTTCTGTCACTATCCTCTAGTCCAAAAAATGTGGCTCGGTTCATCATTCTGTCCTATATCATTTATTCAACAATTTAAACCAAATTAGTTCAGATAATTTGAATTTGAATTTAACTTTGTTTCAAGAGTCATGAATAATTAGTCATAATAACCTTGTCATTGTGTTTTAAGCAGAGAGTATAAAGTAGTCTTACTCATTTCTATACAGACAACTGTGTGCACTGTACAGGCTTTGATGATTTGTTGTCAGTGTTTGATTTGTTTGAATAGTTGTACAAGAAGCCAAGGGTGGAGAGGGTCAAACAAACTGTGTATTAAAAATGATGTATGCTTCACACAATTTAATGCACACCTCGGCCTGACCCAGAGAAAAATGTTTGGTCAATACTGCATACAGAAAACAGAACATGACTATATATACATTCACAGTTGGCTTCTTCTGCCCATGCTTTTCCCTTTCATAGCTACACTGTTTTCATATCCAAATATATGTTTTAAAATATTTTTAGTTTTGCAAGATAATTGACTTTTATTTTTCCTTTTCTTTTTTTTTTATATCTCTAACTCTCTTTTTTTTAATTTTTGTTAAATAATTTTTTATTTATTTTTGAAAAATATTTTTCTTTGATTTTCATTCTTACAAATTCTGAAGTTGTTATTTTTTTTCTTACATATAACATTCATATTCACGTTAATCTAATTTTTTTAGGATTTTTTTTAATTATTAAAATAGACAAAGTTTTAAAAATTAATAAAATTGGTAAATCATATTACATATTCAGATTTCAACTAATTTTACTGAAGTCGTGTTGTATATATAACTTCAATTGAAAACTAATTACATTTTAGTTGTATTATCTTCACATAATTTTTTTACAATAAATCGTGTCAATTTTTGACACGATTTATTCGTTTTGATAATTTTTTAAAATTTAATCATTTTATAATTAACATATAAAATTATCTTATTTTAATAAAATAAAAAATCAATCTTTGAGAAGTATTTTCAACCGTAATAATCTCACTTTAAGTTAAACACGTAACGAGTGTTATATGAGGAAATGGAATAAAAATGACAAATTTCAGTGAAATAAAAAAATATAAAGAGATCAGAACGTACTTATTTCACAGTGAATAAAATCAAATTTAAACTGTTTATATGTTTTCATTATAAATTAAACTTGATGTGAATCTAGAATGGTGTGACATGTATTTATTTTAATTTGTGAAAAAAAAATTACCCTTCAAAGCTGTTTTAGTTTTTATAGTATTTACTCATTAGTGATGGAAAGATGGTTGACTAAATTCGATGATGGGTTGGGGTTGGATCTTGAATATGTGGTTTTTTCCTTCAATGCATTTAATGGTGTATGGCCATGCCAACAACACATCACTAATTAATCTCACCCAGATGCCAAAAATATTTAATATAACACTCTAAGTTCTATTTTATCTATTCTTAAGCACTAATCAAATATAATACACTATGCAGTATTATATAATATAACATCTTGATAAAAAAAAACTATAATATACTGTGATACAATATTATTATAATATAATAAGATATATTTATACTTTGCAAAGGAGTGTAAAAAAATTCTGTGTTAGTTACTTTTAGTTCCATTATCAAGTACTCTTCACCAAATTTTCACAAGTCTCTTTGAATATACTTTTTATAAAAAAAATTTGAAAAAAAAATATAATAAGCTTCTCAAAAAGTTAAAATTAATTTATAAATAAGCTAGTTTCTACAAATTATCTGGTTCATTTTCTTAACTTTT
The DNA here is from genome assembly GCF_051622355.1 of Phaseolus vulgaris. Classification (NCBI taxonomy): domain Eukaryota; kingdom Viridiplantae; phylum Streptophyta; class Magnoliopsida; order Fabales; family Fabaceae; genus Phaseolus; species Phaseolus vulgaris. Next base: position 24,762,684 of record NC_143503.1, read on the forward strand.
TTAAAACTACTTTTTTTTTTTATAAAATGGAGCTCATCCAAATATTCTTATAATAAAATTTAGTAGTGAATTTTTTTATAGATTGAATTTCACTTTTGCTCTTTAATTATTTCAAAATATCAAGAAAGAAATGGAATTACATAAATTGATTTATAATTGTTCTAGTACAGGTATCTAATATCAATTAGAGTTAATGTTAAAAGAAGTTTATATATATATATATATATATATATATATATATATTTTAATCTATAGAAATGTATTTTAAAAATAAAATTGTAACATAACACCAACTTTTTTAAAATAGAGAATATCTTCCCAACATGCATATGAGATGAACACTCTTAAAAAATATTCTAACAATAACATCAAATTAGACATGAAAACATTTCAATTTGTGTATTATCATACTATTATAAAATGCTACAATTATATCACTTGGTTGTTTTCTAAAATTGTTTTTTACTAGATGTTATTTTACCAATTAAAATAGAATTATATTATTTTATGCCATTATCAATATTCTATATACAAAACAAAAATAAAAGACTGTAATTTTCTACCTTAATAATTGTTTATTTATGGAAGTATGATTTTAAATTCTAAAAAAATTATTTCAGATAGGACAATTCCTCCCTTTCTATTTTATTTCTTAAAAAATCCTGAAACAATTTTAGGCTACTGATTGCTAGTTAATTTCTCATCTAAAAAATCTATCTATAATTATAAAATTAAGAGAAAGTATATTTTTAGTCTGAATACTTACGATAAAATTGATTTTTGATTTTGTCATATTTTTAAATTTATTTTTTAGTCTCTTAACCTTGAGAGACATTTAGCCACTATTTAACTTTGGAGTAGTAAAAAACCGCAATTTCTAATCATGAAAAGCAATTATTAAAAATTGGAAGACTTAATTCATCCACTTAAAAGTAGAGGAATTGAAATAAATTTTAAGAAAAAATATATTAAAACATATTATTTTTCTAAAATTAATCATTTGATAAAATCCTGTCCAAAATTGTTAAATAATTATTTGGTTAAATAAGTCAACGATGCTGTAACTCATGTCGGGGCCTTGGTTGAAAAAGCAACTGCAGTATGGGACCCAAAGTCGTGAATGAGAGTTGAAGTTTTTGGGCCTCTTTTTAATTGGGATGGGCCTCTTTTATTTTACTTTTTACTTTGTTTGTTCTTTTGTATTGTTTAGTTTCATTTTTAGTTGTTATTATTAAAAAGTAGAATTAAAATTTAACCTAATTCTAACAAATTGATTTATAAAATGAGAATTATATTTATATAAATTATAAAATATCCTAATTTCTAATGGATATAGAAACTTTAACATCTTTTCACACCTAAATTACGTATGAGATTACATGTTATAAATTATACTATAACAATCTGATAAAAGATAATTTCACATAAATTCTAACTCACTTTATTACCATACATTGATTATAAATATTTCAGCAAAAAAAGTCCCCTTCAGAGTCAGTCACGTCAAGTATATAAATACAATGTTAGAAAAAATATGTAGTAATTATTATGGAAATTAAGTCCTGTCCCTACTATGAGATTTCTTTAATGAGAAAAAAAAAAGGTTAGGTTTGAATAGACTCATCCACAATAATTTTTATAGGCAAAAAACTAATTCTTTATAATTAACTTAAAAATTATTTTAGTTACAAAATTTGTATAACTTTTTATATGGTGTCCTTTTAATTTTAACTTAGGAGTATAAATTAATTTTGTAAAAATATTTTTTATATATTTTATTCTTTTGAAAAACTTATTTAAACTAGTCCTAGAATTCAATTGAAGTACCTCAGTGTGATATATTTGTCTCTTCTTTAGAAAGATGTAGTGTTGGAGAAGATTAGAAAGATTTAGTAAGAAGAAATGAGGGAAAATATTATTATTATTTGTTGAGATTTTGTCTGACATGGAGTGAGGCCCTGCAGAGAGGACAAGAAGGGTGTGCAGTGAGCCACAAGTTTAAGCAGTGAGAATGAAAGACATGTTTACATTGAATCAAGACCTTCAAGTTTTCATTACCTTGGAAAAGACTCAAACATATGCAACATTCTTCTTCCTTCTGAAAACCAAGCATGGTGGTTGAAGATGGTAGCATGATGTTGTTTGTTAGCTCAATTCCAACCCAATGAAGATCGGGTGGGGGAGAGAGCACTGTGGTTGGTGTGGAGCTTCTTCCATGACGTGAGAAACAACGGCGACAGAAGTGGATGCAGAAGAAGAGCGAAGGAACAAAGATGAGAACAGCAAAAAAAAGGAGCAACAAGAACAAGGATTGGTGATAGGAGTGAAAAAAGGTTGAAGCATCGAGGTTGTTGTGAAAGTGCATTTGAATCAAGTGTTGTTGTTGAGAGGGGACATGTTTGGTAAGAGATTGAGGTGTGTATGAGAATAGTGAAATGAGATGAATGGTGAAATTAATAGTGTAAGATGAAATTAATACTGTAAGGTGCTTGTCAGCATTTCTGATCATATATCTCTATCTTACCAGATAGGAAAATACCATCTTCTATTCTACCTTCAAAAAAATTAAACATAATTCAAGAACATACTTCTTCTTTTTTTTAGGTTTTTTCACTTCAAAATAATTTTAAAACTAAAATCTTAATAATTAACTATAGTTTATAAATTTTATTAATAATAAAAACTAAAATAAATATTTTCTTAATATGTAAAATAGTATAGTCAATAATTAATTATTTTTTTCCCTAAAATTTATTTTTATTTAATGTTTTTTTTGTTAATTTAATTATTTATCTAATATAGGTTTTTATTTAATGATTAATTTATTCTTTTTTATTACAAATTTAATATATATAGAATGAGTAATTTAGAATGAATTTATTTTAGTCAAAGAGTATTCTTGAATTTGGATTTTAAGTATATAATTAGGTTAAATATATTGAGAGAAAATTTGTTACTCGTAATAATTTTATTTGATTTAGAATAAAAATGTCTTTTAATATATATATATATATAATCCTATCTTATAATAAATTAAGCAGGTAAAATAACTATCTTTAAATAAATTAAGAGACCTAAATTTATGTGTATGTTAGAAATTTAAAGATTTATATAAGTAAATAAATAATATAAAATATAATATGACCCTGCTTGGTGGTTTATCGTATTTTATTTGTTTAAATAGGTTAACTTATTTGATGTGAAAGATTTATTAGTAAATAGTAATACTACTATTTTTCTCATTTTTTGAAGTTTTACTTTTAAATGGGAAGTTGAATTAAATACTTTCTAAAAAATATAAAATATTAAGCAGTACAATTTTATAAGAAACTTTCTGAAAAGAGTTTAGTAGTTTTTAAAAAAAATTAAGTTCTTATCTCTTTCCGCATTGCTGTCTTTCTCTGTATTCATTCTCATCTCTTTCCCCTCTCTTTTTGAAGAACATATCTTTGTTCTTGTTCTTTCAATTTCACATGGCTTTAACTAAATGTATTTTATTTAAAAAACGGGCTTAGTCTATTCAATACTTTAAATAGGTTATTGAAATTTAAATAAATTATTATTTTATTATAATATAATATTTTATTTTAAAAAGTGATTGTAAAGTGTTTGTTTTTATTATTTGTAGTTTCAAACAAACTTTATTATTCAAAATTTGAGTTTAAATAACTCATAATATTAATATTAAATGATAATTAATTATTTTTTAGGAGTTTATATGTTATGAAAAATTTGAATGCAGTTAGTACTTTTTATGTTTATTTTTACATTATTATGGAATATTTTATATGAATGCATCATTTAAATATTAAGCATTTTGAAGGCTTGATTGTTTAATTTATTTTAAATAAAATATTCAATTGATTAGATAAACATTTTAAAAAATTGCATGGATGAGAAAATTACCAGTGTATATTACATGGAGAATTAAATTTCGTTTTTAAATTTATATATATATATATATATAATGCTATGTATGGGCATGTGGGGCTATTAGAAATTTGGTATTGGATGAGGCATGGCATGGGTTGGTGTGGTTGCATGATACTAAAGCTAATTTTAATTGACTGCATGATAGTAGTTGGTGGATATTTGTTTTAATGCTATTTATTTACTAATATTTTATATCATTCTTCTTGGAAAAAATGTTTGAATTAGGGTTTGATATTTAATGGTTGGAAATATTAATTATTACTAAATATATATATTTATTTTATTCTTGAACATATATTTATAAGAATAATTGTGTATATGAATTTCGTGTTGACATAATTTATGAGTTAATTTTTTTATTAAGGAAGAATTTTGTATATTATATTTAATTAATTATCTTAAAATAAAATTTATCTTAGACTGATCTGTGTTGGATTTACAAATGACAATAATAATAATTATTATTATTACATATTGTTTGATATTTAGAAAAATGATCATATAGATGCTTTTACTCCAAATTTGTTTCAAGGCTACACAGAAATTTTAGAGTCAAGAAATAAAGAAAAAAGTACGAAAGATGATAAATAAAAAGTAAAAAAATAAAAATAATGAAAATAAATTAACATATTAAAGTTTCAACATAAACGTGGAAAAATTTGTGTATAAAAATAAAAATCAGTTATATTTTAAGATATAATTAATTATATTTTTTTACATAATTTATTATATTGTAGATATATTTATAAAATTTATGCAAAACTATGTCAAATAATTAATTAGATTAAAAATATAATAATTATGTTTGGCATGTCATTAATATTTTTCTTACTATTTATATTTGTAGCCACTTAGAAAATTAATTGAAATGAGACTTAAATATTTATAATTAAGTTTATATAAAATTATTTATTTATGTTCTATTTTCAAATTACTCATGTTCAGTGTTAGAATTATACGCTTTGATAATTGATAAAGGAGTTGAATTTGTCTGAAAAATATTTTTTCTTCCAAAGGCATTATTCATAAAATAAAACTTGCATAGAAACACCGGAACAAAATGGTATTGTAAAACGCAAACATCAACATATTCTCAATGTAACATGTGTTTTGCTTAATCAACCAAGGAGGTCCACTCGGATTAGGAGAACTCCAACCTACCTTAAAGAATTTCATACATACTTGTCATCAACACATACTATAAGTTCTAAGTACCCCATTAATAATTTGTGTCATATCATGTTTTATCTTCTAATTTTAAACACACTATTGTTTTTTTTTTCTTCCTCCATTGAACCCCATAACTATAAGGATGCCTCCAAACATGACGGTTGGAAATAGGCAATGGCAGATGAACTTGCTACTCTTTCTACCAACAACACATGGACACTTGTGCCTCTTCCTTCGGGAAAGAAATCTGTTGGATGTCGTTGGGTGTACAAGGTAAAACACAAATTAGACGACACCATTGATTGCTACAAAGAACGCCTCGTCGCAAAAGGCTACACACAACTTGAAGGTCTAGACTTTCTCGACACCTTCGCTCATGTTGCCAAGCAGACCACCCTGCGCCTACTTCTTGCCCTTGTTGCATCAAATAACTGGGACCTCAAACAACTGGATGTTAACAACGCCTTCCTACATGGAGCCCTTCTTGAAGAAGTGTAAACGAAACCACCTCCTAGAGTTGTCATCCCTAATCCACACATCGCCTGCACACTACAACGCTCTCTCTATGGTCTACGCCAAGCTGGTCGACAATGGTATGTCAAACTATCCCAGTTTTTACTTACTAATGGTTATATTTTATTCGTTGTTGATCACTCATTATTTTTAAAAACACATGATGTTCACATCACTGCTCTTCTTGTGGATGTTGACGACATCGTTCTCATTGGAAATAACATTGAGAAAATCACTCACATAACCACATTGTTGCACCAACACTTTAAGATAAAAAATCTAGGTGATCTTACTTTCTTTCTGGGATTAGAAGTAGCTCGAAGCAGTGCTGGAAGTATACCATGGATCTTTTACACGAGACAGGGATGCTTGACTGTGCTCTTGTCCCAACACCTATGGTCCATTCTTCGTATCTTTCCAGTAACCAAAGTGTCCTCTAACTGATGCAAACTCTTCTTCATACCGCCGACTGATTGGAAGAATCATCTATTTGATAAACACCAGACCAGATATTGCTTTCAGCGTGAACAAACTCAGTCAATTCGTTTCAGCGTCCACATCAACTCATCACAAAGCTGTTTTTCGTATTCTTCGATATCTCAAGAATGCTCCTGGTCATTACGGATGGCAAAGCGGGCCAGCCCGCCCCGCAAAGTGAGTGCGAGCTAGACTTTCCCTCCCGCCCCGCATAAGGGCTGACCCGCGGGTTTGCGGGCTAGCCCACATTCAATCTTTTTTTTTATTTTATTTAGAAATTCAATGATTTTTCTTTTCTTTTTTTTACTTTTTCTCTTGAAAAATTGTTATAAAAAACAAAGGCATTAGGATTAATACAACAATAAACATTAATTGAATGTTACATAATCCAAATATCAATCTTATAATATTCTTGACTTACCCACTACCTAACATATTAACTATTATTTATTCCAAATTACATGAAAGATATCATATCTGTATTTTCATCTCCAAAACTAGACCAAAAAGGAGTCTTAAGGAAATTATAACTTCAATGACCCTTGTAATTTTCTACCCCAAAATGAAAAGGAAGAAAAACAAACATTTACTCCACTGCTGCCAAAGTTAATTTTTTTTTGTTTGCGAGCTTGCAGGTCAGCCCGCCCTGCCCCGATGTTGGCCTGCGTGGACTGCGAGTTATGCGGGACAGGCTAATGCGGGTTAGCGGGTTGAAAAGGTGAGCCTGCCCCGCTTTTCCATCCCTACTGGTCATGGTATCTTTCTGTCAGCAACAAGTACTCGTAAACTAAAGGCGTACAATGATTCTAATTGAGCCACTTGTCTCGAGACAAGAAAATCTGTCACTGATTTCTCTATCTATCTTGGTGAGTCACTCATTTCTTAGAAATCTAAGAAGCAACAGACGATCTCAATAAGCTCTTTAGAAGTCGAGTATAGAGCACTAGTCGCCACCATATGTGAGATCCAATGGCTTAGCGATTTGTTACAAGACCTCCATATCCATTCCATCCAACTTGCCATCCTCTACTGTGATAACCAGTCCACCATACAGATTGCATCCAATCAAGTATTTCATGAATGCACAAAACACATTGATATAGACTGTCACCTTGTACAGGAAAAACTCAATGTTGGACTCCCAGCTTGAGGGGGGTAATAAATTATTGTACTTTGTATTTTTATTTGGGCTACATATGAGCATTTATTTTATGTTTGGGCTTTTCTATTTGGCGCCTTTTTGGGTTGCCTGTTATTTTTCTGCTTTTTATACTCGCTTGTACCACTTGTAATACACACTGAAATTCAATATTCTTTTTCTTGTCGCAAGTTCCTCTTACGTTCTATCATATCTCTTCTCCATTTCTCTTTAATGTATTAGGGTTTTATGAATTCTTGGTTCTCCTCTTTTCAATCACAGAGTGCATTATTCTTTCTCTCTACTCTTGCTTCCATAGAATCGATCAATCACTACCAAAGGTCCGCAACTACTTTGTTACTATTTTTTTTGTCTTTATACCTAAAGCCTATTCATTTAACTATAAATTAATAAAAAATATATATTTTTCTCTTTGTTGTAGTCAAGGTTATCAGACTCGAGAGTCTACTGTGACTCGTGGGAGCCCAATAAACCCAACTTGTAAACTCGACTCGTAGACTCGTAAGAGTCTACTTCAAATAAAAAATTTAACAAAAAAATAATAATTTATGATACCAAATCCATAATATTGAAATAAACAAGTTCATACACCAATAAAATAACTAAAACAACACAAATGTTATAGTTTAAAAGTCTCATTCATCTAATCCTCTAAGGAAAACATCTCCAAGATCTTCATGATCATCTCCATCTTCATCACCATGTTCATCATCATCATCATCATCATCATCTTCATCACCATCAACATTATCATAAAAAACTATCTTGTTCTGGCAATATGATGTTTGAATCTGAAAATTCATCCATTAAATATTTTTTACCAGTAATTACATTTCATTTTTTTTTCGTTCCCTGAAGCATTAGTACCATGCTTTCATCCAATATCTGTTCTATTTCCTACAATATTCTTACTTCTAGGTGGTAGTGGAAATGTTGAATTTGAACCAATTCCAGACATCTTATTATATGCCAAATTTTTTATAAAAAAACAATAAATTAGCCAATATGCCCTAAAATTAAACAAAGCAGTAAAAAAACTTCAAGATGCCCAAAAATCTGCCCCAAACCCAACGAACAAAAAAGTCTCAACCCATTTTAAAAGCTCAAACCTAATTTTAAAAACCCTAACCCAATATGTTTGAATTTGTTCTCACCGCAGTAGAGGACATACCTATTAAAGTGCAACGAGCATCGCGGCGAGGTGCCAAAGAAAAGGAGCTCGAAGAAAAGGAGCTCGAAGAAAAGGAGCTCGAGCCCATTTCTTTTTAAATTTAAAGACTAAATAAGTAAAATAATTTTTATTAATATAAAAAAAAAATTATATTCACTAATTTGGTCCCGGCGAGGTTCGAACTCGCGAACTTCGGCTCATAAGACCAACGCTCTAACCAACTGAGCTACGGGACCATTTTATTTAAATTTAAAAATAATTAAAAATTACAGAAATAACTTTATTTGTGTTATTTTAGTTTTAATTCAGTTAAAATTAAAGAAGTTAATTTTAAAATTAGCAATATAAGATTTTATAATTTTTTATATAAATTAAAGTGATATTGTTTTATTAAATTTAAAAGATATATGTCATCATTTACTTTTGTCAATAATAGTTTTTGTTTAGTAAAATTTATTAAAATGCAATTTTAAACTAATTCATTCCTAAAATCAGCTTGTAACATAAGAATTATTTTTATTTATATATTATAAATTAATTTTGTTTATAGTTATATAAGATTTTAATACATTTATATAAGAGACTAAATATTTTTTCAGTGATTCGATAAATTCGTAAATTTTTTATTAAAATAAATTTTAATATTATATTAAAAATAAATTTAACTCTAATTTACCCTTAAAAATAGTATATAAAATAAATAAAAAATTATACATTTATAGATTGATATTAATTTATAATATAAGAAGCCTCACTCAACCTCATAACCAACTCATGAAACATGATTTAAGATTTACGAATGAAATATCTTTTTGAAGTCATAGATGCATATACAAGGTTGGAGATTAAACTGGATACCTTAATTAAACTATACAAACATTAAACTGCTTATGTCACAAACTTTTGCTTTTTATCACTTTTTTTTAGCTAACCTGCTTCTATGAAAGACTTAGGGAAATGAAAGTAGAGAACACAACACATTACTTTATCTAAAATATAGGTCATCAAATAAAAGGTTTTCAAACTAATTTAAAAGGGTAGATGGTGGAATCAGGAATCTGTCTTCATGCTTTATAGAAAGTTTTAAAGAAATTGAAGTGCAGAAAGAAAAAAGGTTTGAATACAATGGAATGACACTTCAGAATCCATTAGGATGAAGTGGCACAGAGAAATTTCAAGTGCATTCAAATGCATTTAACTTGAATTCGTTAAAGGTGAAGTTTTAAAATTTATTATTTGACAGATAAGTTTGTATATTTTCTATCATTTTTTAACATTAGTCTTTTTTAATATTCTGAGTGAAAAATAAAGTTATATCTTTTAATACATGTACTACTCATACTAGGCTTTAAACAAATACTATTTTTAGAGTCAAACATGAAATATATTAAGGTGAATAAGTTAGTTAATAGTTTATAAAGTTAATTTGATTGATATAAAAGTATATGATAAATATTTTAAAGTAATTTATTTTGTGATAACAAGGGTTGGATCAGTCCATTTTTTAGCAAGGCTGACTTAGATTTCAACACATTTCTAATCTCCTTGTTTGATACTTTTATTGTGATATGATACTAATTATTTCACTATGTATTTACAATTAAGCGATTATATTAAATGACTTATATATTTGTAATTCCAATGGTACTATACTACGTGAGACTCTTATTTTTTAATTTCTAATTGAATAATATTTAGCTATCTTAACATTATTGTTAAAAATTATAATTTCAAATTTTGGAGGAATGAAATATTATGTTACAAATACCAAAAAAAAAACATTAAGAAATTACATTAATTTTTGAATGGAAAATTATAAAAAATTAAAACTTACTAATTCTAAAAGAATTAAATTCATGTTTAATCCTTTGGTATTATTTTGCTTCTTCCTTTCTCAAATTCACATAGGCGGGGATAATGCAAAGCTGGTAAGTTACTAAGGTGGAACACAATTTGAAAAAAAGATAAATGTTTTGGAATATAATTTTTTTAAATGTGTGTCTTTAGGAACAAATGTAAAAAATAAAGATAACTCAATAAATAAATCACTAAATATGTTTAAATTCTAAAAGTATTTGATATTTTCTCAAGCAATTAATAAAAACAGGGTTAGTATATATATCCCTGAAAATATCATGATTTTAGTTTTATTTCTTATCAAAATTATATTTATTTTTTCATCTTTATGTTTAATAAAATAATTAGTTTGGTTAGTCTTTCAACCATACAAAATGTAATTAAGTATTTAAGTAAAAAAATTATGAAATAATAATCATTGAATGGTAAAATGTGTAACTAAATCTTAAATAATTTTGTTTATTGAAGTTTAAAACCAATGCACCAAATATAAAAAGAAGTTTGAAAAGAAATAAAGTATAATTAGGAGCAGAAAGTTACTTCCTTTTAGTAATATTGTATTTACTCTTGCACAATTTTATTTGACACAGGGCAAAATGTTTCAAGCCCAAAGTGCTAGAATAGACATTGAAGCAGAGCCAAGAGTTAATGCAAGAAAGGAGAGTTTTTTTAGCCACAAATTTGAGTTCATAAGCTTGTTATGAAAGAAATCAACTGCTATGAGGTCAACAAGAGCCATGTAAATTAGTATCCCTGAAGAAACTGAACCCAGTAACCCTTCCATGATCAAGGCTTTAGGGTTATTATCATCATAACCAGTCACTGAGAATAACACCATCCCCAAAATTATCCCCATTGGTGTTGTCACTGAGAACATGAAACACATGTATGCAGTTGTTCCAAAGCTAAACCCTGCCTGCAATTGTAACCCCACACAATCATAATCAACATCATTTCTCACCACTCATTTCGCAATTTTGATTAATTCATCATTAAATATTTTATCCACACCCACTTGATGTGACCACATATTATGTGAATGATTCATAATATCAGAAAACAGAATACTATTCTGTGAAGAATGATTCATAAACAGATGCATTAGACTCTCTACAATCCTCTATTGATTTGTTAACTAAAATAGCTAGCTTTGTAGATATGAATATAAACATGTACTTAACTAAAAATAAACGTGAATGGTAAAATTTGAGAGATTGATTTACCTGAGCAATGCAACCACCAAGACCCAAGCCTTCGAAAATCTGATGAAATGCCAAAGCAGCAACGAGTGGGCGAATGGAGCAAATATTCTGTGACATTCCCATAGTGACTCCGATGATAACAGAGTGAAAGATTATCCCTATCTCCAACACCTGCGACACCAGCTTCTGCTTCAACCTCGTCAATTCTTCAACCCTCTCCACTTCACCGCCACCACCACCACTAACCAGCTCAATACTCAACGAGCCACCGCCACCCTCCTTCTCCTCCGTTTCCACCGGCGTGTAGTGCGTATGCTCCACGTGAGAGCTCGCAACAGTGTCCACCAGCAGAGCCAACAGAACCCCACCCAGAGTCACCTTTCAAAGCATGAGAACAAAGATTCAACCCAGTATTTAAAAACAACAGCTTTTTTTTGTCTCTAAGTGAAGCAAAATTACCAGGCCAGCAAAGGGAAAATCCTTCCAGGGATGTTGCGACGCCACCTGGCAATCGAAGAGCGCCGCAAATGCATCCGGCAACACATGAACCAATGAGGTGGCAAGAATAACACCAGCAGCAAAACATTTGATTACCAAGATAGCTATATCATAGAGAGACTTTCCTTGAAAATATCGTGCAAGCATGACGGGCATTGACACACCCATCACGCTGGTCACAAAGATTGTGAAGATGGAGATCACTTTCAGATGTGCTGCAGCGACACTGTTGCGGCACATGGCAGCCTGAGCCATGTCCGTCACACACTCCACCATGGTGTGAGGGAAGAGATAGGATTAAGAGTATTTTGCAGAGAGATGAATGGAGATGTTTTCCTTTAGTGAAGAGGTCCCATGCCTTCACTCCTCCACCAACACTGTTTTGAATTGGTGGGTGCTTTCGTGTGCTGACTCTGAAATCCATCAAGCTTCATGGAAGTGCATGCCTTTTATAAACTGTTCACTGTTCAATCTTTCGTCACGCATTTTAAAGGCTACACGTAAAGATGGAGATTACCAAAGTTGTAACTTGTTGGTGCTGGTAGCTAGTGCTGTGGTGGTGATGTTTTTCAATTCAAACCCCACATTTCTTAATGCATGTATCTTCAACGAGAAAAGCTAACTAGAAAGAGAGAGCAAAAGTGGGTTTTTTTTTTAACATGGGGTTATTTTTTTTTTTTTTTTACCAAAATGGGATCCGTTTAAAAAAAATTACAAATTTAGGCAAGTCGTGTCAATTAGGTACAACTTCATATGCAGAAGTCGTCCCAGTTAGGCACGACTTCTGTCATGTCATTACTAAAGTCGTGCCAACTTGACACGACTTCTGTCCCGTCATACTGAAGTTGTGCCAACTTGGCACGACTTCTGCCACGTCATAATTGTCCGCTCACAGACAAGTTTAATAATAAAATTCAATTCAAGTTTGATTATTAATTTCCTCATTTTCTTTATCTATGTATTTATTACTTCATAACACTCATAGAACATTCATTTTCTTTATCTATGTATTTATTCATTCAATTCAAACATGATCCATACACAATTATCCAATTTTTTTGTTCCTTAAAACTAACACTCTTAGAAAATTATGTATCAAATTAATTTTTAACATTACATAACTTACTACCCAATATATAAACAATAAAATTAAAAAAATAATAATAATGACGTGACAGAAGTCGTGTCAAGTTGGCACGACTTCAGTATGACAGGGCAGAAGTCGTGTCAAGTAGGCACGACTTCAATAAGACAGGGCAGAAATCGTGCCAAGTTGGCACGACTTCAGTATGACAGGGCAGACTTTAGTATGACATGGCAGAAGTCGTGCCTAATTGGGACGACTTCTGCATATGAAGTCGTATCGAATTGGCACGACTTGCCTAAATTTGTAATTTTTTTTAAACGGACCCATTTTGGTAAAAAAAAATAAAAAAAATAACCCCATCATAGTCAAAAAAAACCGCAAAAGTGAAACTTATATGGTAGGAAAGTTGGAAAGGTTTAATGATAAAAATCAAAATGAAGATTTTGTGATTGGAAAAATAAAATAAGCAAATTTATAGAAGTTGGGTGTATAAATTCAAACACACACCAAAGTTGGTTATAAATTTAAAAAACAATTTTATATATTAAAGTGAAGTTTTCATATGATTTGAAAATTAAAGATTGAAATAAAATTTTAGTCTCAATTTCAATCTTCTTATTTTAAAATTGAGATTTTGGTTGTTCAATTTTTTGTAAAGAGAGTTTAGTTCAACGATTGAAATTAAAATTGACTCATCTGTGATATAGTGTGATTGGTGTTATTCATTATATTTAATTTGTTGTCACAAAAATCAAAAGAAAAATTATGCTAGCAAGTGAAAGTTAACGTTAAAATAGTTATATGAAAGTAAACAAATAATCTTTCTATAGACTCAATTATATTAGAATGTCATATATAGAAATCACCATTAAAAATATTGAAAAACTAAATGCCTGTATTTCGGAAGTAGATCCAAAATTGTAGCTTAAAAAAATAGGAGAATTTTGATTTTATTTTTCAAGTATTTCTATTTTTTTTATTTATTTCTGTATCTCATTTATCTACACCAAACAAGCCAAAAAAACTAGTCTCAATTATTATCCACCTTTGTCGTCTATACTCTTTTTTGTTTCTTTCTTATCGCGCTGCCATTTTTCCATCATGCTTCGTTTCTATTATATCCTTATCCTTTTTATCCCCCCTTTTATGTTTTTCTTTTTCTTTTTCTTTTTTTCTTTTGTATTGAACATTCATCATTTCACTTTTTATCTTACTCTTTTTCTTCATCACATCCTCTTATCTTTCTTTTTCTCCTTATTACAAACACCAATTTGTTGTTTTTATTTCATCATCCTTCTCACAACTTTGACAAAAATAGAAATCATTCAACATGATTAATCCATTTGTCAAAGGAAAATAAATAGATAGAAAAGATAAATGAAATAGGTAAAAAATTCATATTACAATTGCTAGAAATTCATATGATTATGTGATGCGTTATGGATTATAAGGATCAATATGTATATAAATGTTTATTCATTAGATTAAAACTCTTTTGACAAAAATTGGTGTAGAACTAAGTAGTTTAGGATCTTTGATGAGTAAAAATTCAACTGAGTTTTTAAATTCTGAGCAAGTTCAATTATTTAATCATTAAACATAAATACATAAAATAAAAAAAAACAACCGATTCAATTAGAATAACATAAGTCTATTTTAACTATTTTTAAAAAGGTTGATAACTCCATATATGGACGTGCCTTACATAATTTATGTAAAATACTTGTCTAAAACTCAAGATAGCATCAATAATCTTTCATAATATATAGGTAGATGTAAACCTAACTTTATGAACTAATTTTGTAAGGTTCAATTAGACTTAAAGTTCACTTCTAATTCTTTTCTCGATTCTTTTACCATTGGGGGGATATTTTTTTCCTTTTTTACCAAAATGGAATCCGTTTAAAAAAAAATACAAAAATGGGGCAAGTTGTGCCAACTTGGCACGACTTCATATGTGGAAGTTGTGCCAAATTGGCACGACTTTGACACGTCAACTTGAAGTTGTGTCAATTTGGCACGACTTTGTCCATGTCATATTTTTTTTTAATTTTTTTAAAATAAATATATATTATAATTATTTAATTAGAATTATAATTATAAGTTATGTAATATTTGAAATTAAATTGATAAATAAATTTTTTACGAATGAATAAATACATAGGTAAAGAAAATTAATAATCAAACTTGGAATTGAATTTTATTATTAAACCTGTCTGTGCGGACAATTACTTTTATTGTGGCATTCAGTTCTATAATGTGAACATCTTTTTAGCTTATTTGGAATTGAATCATCCACAAAATAATTCTCAAAAACACCCTTGAAAAATTATGTATCAAATTAATTTTAAATATTACATAACTCACTACTTAATATACAAAAATGACGTGGACAAAGTCATGCCAAATTGGCACGACTTCAGGTTGACGTGGCAGATTCAGGTTGACGTGTCAAAGTCGTGTCAATTTGGCACGACTTCGGCATATGAAGTCATGCCAAGTTGATACGACTTGCCCCGTTTTTGTAATTTTTTTGAAATGGACCCCATTTTAGAAAAAAAAGCCCCACTGGGGAAAAAAAACCTATTTTCTCATATTGCATGAACAAGATAAAAACAAAGAAGTAAGAGTACAAAAGCAAGAAAGAAGTGAAAATAAAATACAAAAGAAAAAGAAGGTCAGAAAGTGCAACAAAGCTCTTCAAAAGAATAGTTTTGATACCATAACAGAGGCAATCACATAATAAAACGATTAATTCCATGAAACAACCCTGTCATGAAGACAACAACAAAAACAAAAGAACAAGAAGTAAAGAACCATGATCAGTTAAGGAAGAAAGAGGTAGAAGAATCAAGAATATGAGTCATAGAAAAGAAAGAAAAAATTTCATTAAGCATTTGCAAGTATACATTGGGGTGATAAAAAAAAGTGTTAATGTCAAAGAGATAATCTGAAGTGATATAAAATACAGTCAAATTCTATCTGCACCTCCATACTTTTTTTTAATTCCAACAATATGTTTTTGAATATGGTGAAGAGTCTGGTGCTTTCTTTTTCATTTTCAAGTGGTGGTGTTGGCAGTGAAAGTTGGTAGTTAAGATAAGTTTTGTGGTGTTTTTACTGGTGATGACTCTATTTTCATTCGCTTATTGTACGATCCATAAGCCACAAAATCCAATTTTTTTTTATCTTCACATTATAGAAAAAACTTTTGGTTTCGAGAGTTCACAATTTGCTTCAGGTTGTAATAACAGTCAATTTCATGGAATCGTTGCAAGTGCAATAATAATAATTATTTTTTTTTATAGAATTTTTGTGATTTTGCCCGAGGAAAAAAATTCTAACTACAAGAGACTCAAGCCCTCAGGTAAATGTAGATTTATCTTATGCAGTAAATTAAAACATGTCAAATAATGAAATTACTCTATAAAATATTGCGATTAGAGAAAAATGTAAGTGTTGCCTAAAATACATACAACATTGGGCCAGAAAATAAAAGGGCTCAGAACAGAAAAAACAGTCCAAAAGCAAAAAAACATAAAAATAATCTCATATTTTATCATGGACTCTTTCTTCCTACACCTCTATACCTTCTTCTGCCACCCCATACTAAATGTAAAAATACCGTTTTCTCCTTTTTTGTGCCACCTCCATACATAATCTGGAAGCCGTTATTGAATCCGGAAGTGCTATTGAGATTTATAAAATCCAGAACTCTTTTTTACATTTGAAATAAGCCTATGTCCCGG
This sequence comes from Phaseolus vulgaris, assembly GCF_051622355.1. Taxonomy (NCBI): domain Eukaryota; kingdom Viridiplantae; phylum Streptophyta; class Magnoliopsida; order Fabales; family Fabaceae; genus Phaseolus; species Phaseolus vulgaris. The sequence continues at coordinate 24,779,500 of NC_143503.1, forward strand.
AAGCTAATTTTATGTATAGAAAAGACTTCCGGATTATGTAATCCGGAAGCTAATCACAAAAGGCTTCCGGATTACATAATCCAGAAGCTAATTCTGGATCTAGAAAAAGACTTTCAGATTATGTAATCCGGAATATTAACAAAGGGTATTTTTAGAATATAAAAAATATATGGGGGTGACACAAGAAGGTATGGAGGTGCAGGAAGAAGCAGCCTTTATCATGTTCATGGTTATCTCCACCATATCCATTCAGTCACCGTAATAAGATGGTTGTTTCTCCCTGCACCTTCATAGTTTCTCCAAGCACCCCCATATGTTATTCAAAAAAAATGTTTTGTCCTTAAAAAATAAATTTGGACTCTATAATTTGAAAATGTTATTTTTTCTATTTACACCTCCCAAATTTTACAATTCAATATATATATATATATATATATATATATATATAAAATCATTATAGATTGTAGAATTTGAAAATAATTTTTAAATTGTAGAATCTAAAATGTAATTATAAAATGTATTTCGGACAATGTAAAAGATATATCTTAATCTATAATTACCTTCTGGATTTGAACAATCCAAAATATATAGCAAGGATGTTACAAATATTATAATATGGTATACATAGAAAAAAAAATTACTCATGGTTGAAATTAAAAAAAAATAATAATAGTAAAAAATATTAAAAAAATTAAAAAATAAAATAAAATAATAAAATAATATATATATATATATATATATATATTTCAATGAAAATTGAAATCAAGAGTAAAGAGAGAATTATTGGAAATAAAATCTTAATTAAAAAAACTATATTTTAGAAAATATAATTCATTACGAAAGTAATTAAAAATATTTTTATTACTTATAAGTTCTGTTTGCGAAATTATATAATGGATATTGAGTAATCTTTAATCATTGGATGAGATCTTTAAATATTCTCTTATAGCAATTTAGTCTAACATTTGCGTATGTAACAAAATTATTTTATAAATAATAATAAAAATTTATAATTAATAAACCGAATTCATTTATAATTTTTTATTTATTCAATTTTCTTTTTGCGATTTTCAGTTTTTAAATTTGATTTTCTGGGTTTAAATAAGGTGAGAATTTAGTTTTTTCATGCGAACAAACGACACCGTTTTTTTCTCTCAGGTTGGAGAATTCTTACCCTTTCAGTTCGTTCAATCAAAGAAACCCACAGTAGCATTAGCACCTGCTCCTTCATACATACTCCGTGTTGCGCACTGTTTTGATTCTGTTCCAAGGCGCACTCTTTTGATTTTGATTCTCTTCCAAGGTACTCTAATTGCTTTCCGCTATTTGATATTCTTTTAATTAATTCCTGTTACTGTTCTTTTTCATCTCTGTTTCTCTGCATTTATTCGAACACCGAAGTTTTCACAGATATTCAAATTGTTTTTCCCTTTTTCTGAGTGATTTTTCTGAACCCTAATTGTGTAAAGTTTTCTTTTTTTAATATTGAATGCATTTTGATTTTCGAATTTTATTCTTGGGTATAAAGATTTCAGAAATGGGAACTTTTCTTGAACGTCGAAGAATTCTTGCTAATGTCGTTTTCTTTATTCTTTTGTTTGAATTTTGAAAAAAATTATTTCTGTTTCTGCTCTTGATTTTATTTTTCAAATAATTTTGATTTTTTTATACATAATTCTGATTCTTTATTAATTGCAGGCTTGTCACTAGTTCTTTCTTGTAATTGTTAGTTTTTTTCTCCACCATCGAAGTTATGGCGATTCATGGAACTATCTTATCCTTCAATGTAAATTGTCAATTTTCTTTTAATTCAAAAACTAACTTATTTATTATTTTACAGAATTGATAAAACGCCTCGTTTAGTATTTGCAAATTTTCATATAGAGCATTTATGTGTTGATCAATGTCATATTAGATAAGAATTCTGAATTACTTCAACTACTTGACACAGAACTTCGGAAAGCAAATTTTCATATAGAGCATTTGTTTGTTATGTTTGCTTAGATTGATTTCTAACTCGGTTAGAAACTGATATATGATATTTCTATGCGCTTATATTTTCTTCTACATTCTTGTAAATAAGATATACCATGGATTCCATGAATTCAGCCTACAGAAATCGACTTTATGGATTGGTAAAGAGTGAGGATGAAGTTATACTTTTCCTCTGTATGTTTTTAGTAGATTGTAACATAGTGCATTGATTTTATTTTTTTTAATGTAGGAACTTTCTTCTACTACCAAGGAGTTCAAAACGAGATTAACTGACAATTATTTTTTTTCTGCCTCATGACTGGTCGGTTCAGCATTGACAATAATGGAATCGATAGTGAAAAAATTTCAGTCAAAATTTAGAAAAGTTAGGGAAGAGATAAATCGATGGGACGAACTTCAATCTTGCTTAATTTCACAGTTTAGGAACGCTTCTCATATTGTTGATAGGTTTCAGGTTATTTGAATTTCCTTATACTTTTACTGTATACTTTTATTTTTTTTCTACCCTATTTATTACTGATTTGACCTTGATATTGCCAATGTTGTAGTTGCTTCAAAATACCAACAATCATGGTGTTCTAAATTGTGTCAGTGGCATGAGAGATGCTCTTTTGGAGAAGCAGATTGAATCGCTCAGCAACATTTTGGTTTCCATGAGAAAGACTTTGTAAGTTTCTATTGTTATCTAGTGATATGTAAAACTGATGGGTATTTTAATTTAATTTTATGGCTAATGCAATCATGTTTTCAGTTTGGAATTGTTCCCTATTTTTTTTTTATTTTTTTGAATGGCATAAGTAGCAAACGGTTGTTTAAGAGTGTTTAGGATAAGTTTTTCCTTAAACATTTATAAGAGGAAAACTTAAAAGTAAAAATGAAACAAAATTTCCGGATGGCCAAAATCTTATGCAGATAAGTTTAAAAAAAAACTTTTAGCATATGGAATATTTCATTTTACTAGCAGCTGTTGATATGGATTGATTATATCACTGTATCAAGTTTAGCCTGAGAATGCTGTGTAATGTATAAATACAAGTTACATATGATATCTTTTATATGAATGAACCATAGAGATTAGATTAATGCATAATGGTTTTTTTTTATGATGTTGATGAAATGGTAATTGTCTTGGTTTTATTAGTTTTTACTTACTGTGGTTTTATCCTTCTTTCGGTCTTTAGGTGTACTTAATGAAAATAAGAAATTATGAAGTGTTTTTGGTTCAGCTTTTATGATCAAGGTTATGAACATTGATGTAGGGGATGGTTTGTTTGTTTTGGTGACTAATTTCTTTAAATTTTCAGGGAAGAGTTTCATTGTATTGCCTTATCTCTTGACAAAATTCACCGAGACAGTAGACAACTAGTGAATGGCGGTTCTTCTCACCTGAACAGGAAACAATTGCAGCAGCAAGTTGGCATGAAACCTAGTCTTATTTATTGCCTTGATAGCCTGATGTTTATACATGAGATATATAACTCTGAGTAAGGAACAACTTTTTCTTAATGTATATTATTGTGCTTCTTGATTAACCAGAAATGCAATTACTCTGCTTCCTTCACTTAATGTTTGTTCTGCATCTACTATGGATACTGTATATGAACATATGGCTTATTTCTGACCAATTAAACTAAGTCTCGTTGCTGGGCAAGAAGTTCTTGAAAACTAAAAAATGTAACAGCTCTTCTGTTTTCCTTTCCTTTTAGTCAAGATTGTTAATCATTAATCTTTATTATTTGTTGGGTGAAACGACTTCTAAACTCTCAATGTTATTGATGATGGAATGCAACTTTTTCCTTTTAAAAGCTTTTCTGTAGAAGTGTTTTTTTCCCCTTTGTTTCTACTTCGGATAACACCATGTTGATCTGGTAAAAAAATATTTACTATTTTTTTTTTCTTTTGTATTAGGTATTTATTAAAATCATCAGTGATCTCCGCACTATCAGAAATTGCGTTGAAATCAAGGTATGAATACCAATGGTACTGTTTAGATATTCAAATGTCATAATTGTGTATGTGTATGACAGTGTGTCCATGGCCACACATGCGTTTGTGTATATTTTGTTGTTTTGATCATGTGTGTGTGACTGTCGGAAAGTAAATGAGATGGTGTTGTGAGCCTGGAACATTTAGAAGCAACCTCGAGCATGTAAAAGAATTTTGTTATCCCATTCAAATCAGGTGGTCTTTTTTTCAGTCAAACTTTAAACAAAATCAGTCGCAACGACTTAGTTAACTTAATATACCCAGAAGTAAAACATTCTCAAAGGCTTCATTATTACTCCTCCAAGAAAAAGATGAGTCGTCAGTGAAATGAAGATGTGAAACCTCAACTTCCTTTAAACCAACTTTGATGCCTTTAATGAGCTCTCTACTAATGTTACAGAATACAAAAGTAAAAACCATTCCCAATACCTAAATTCTTATTTTTTAATTTCCCTAAGCCAAGATATACTTTTGTTGTTATTCATAGTCATAAAAAGTGTAGTAGGAAATCTACCTTCTACATTTAACATCAAAATCTTTCTATCAAGGAAAGCAAAGGCAACGATGCAAACTAGTGATATGTTTCTGCTCTTGCATCCAATTCTATGTACATTGAGATAGCTACATTAATCATGTACTTTATTCATGAAAAAACTTGCCTTCATTTTCCAATGCCTGTACTTATGTTGTCTAATGTTTTATTTTGTACTTTGCATTTACTGCATTGCAGTGCCAGTGACCTTGGTGCACTTCAGCAACTATTGGTTGATCAACCCAATATCCAAACTGAGGAAGGTATGCTAGAATCATCTGTGAGGTAGTAAAAGTGATGTTTTGGTCATTAACGATAAAAAATGTATATGCATGTCAACACCATTAATTTCATGTAATGTAATGCTTATGATAATCATTAGGAATGCTTCATTTTGAATTAGACCTCCGTATGCTTCTGGGACCTCCTATATGATCTTTAGATCAGTGTTGGAGCATTGCTATTGATTTTGAATTTCACATTTACTCTGTTGTTAATGAATAGAATATACTATTATACTGTCTTTACTTAAGAAATCTGGATTGCTTTATGTAGACATTATAAGATGTCAAATTTGATTCAATTGTTTTAAAGTAAATTGGGGTTCGTTAAATTTCTGAGACTTGGGTAACCTAACTTGGCCTGCAAGTATAATTGTTGTGTGGAACAAAGCTGTTGATTACATGAAAGCTCTAAAAGAACTTGTCTCTTTAAACAAAGTTGTTTATCTTTTCTCTCACCCCCCTCCCCCTTTCCTTTACCACTTGAGAGGACAACAATGGGTTTGGTTTGAAATAGTTTATACTACGGAGATTTTACATGGTTTTGTTTAAAGAATCTATAAACTAAAACTCTACAAGCCTGGTGGTACCCCTTATTTTTAGGAAAACTAAATATGTTAAACTAAGAGATGGATATTTTATTAATTTGTTTAGATGATCTAGTTTCTGGGGTGTTTATAGCACATTCTTTTGGGGTGGGGGTGTGTGAGGAAAGGGGAAGCAAGAAAATATATAGATACTCTAGTAACACAAAACAATTTAAATTTTAAGATACATTGTCTTTGGTGTTCTATAATGATAGGACAACAAGATAACTAAGGTGTATGTAAGAAGAATCTGGGTTATTCCTTATCTGAAAGTAATCGCTTGAGATACTGATATCTATTTGAGAGAGAGTGACTGGATACTGTCAAATTACCTAGAGTTGGTTTCTTGTTATTTTTTTAAGCATTTTCTGCGTTGTTTTAGAAACACAAGACCTGATATCACCTTGATGCAGGCCTGAGTTTTTCCTAATGATATATTACTTGGGAGTTGTGCACTTTTTATTCATTTTATTCTCGGCTAACTATCATTTAATCTGTATGTGGCAAACACATGATATGATGATAGTATGAAAAAGTTTTTACATTAATCATTGCCGAGTGACACACATATACTAATGTCATTTCTTGCTGTTTGACTTTTGGCCGCAGTTCAATATGTATTTGATATGATATTTGCCGAAGAACTGAGTTGATGATCCTCTCTAGTATGGATGTTGACTAGGAACAGGGTTATGCCTGAGCTTTTTATATTTTATCTTTATTTAATTTTTTGTTGACAGTATACTATCATTTTTGGACTTCCAAATTGCTTAATTGATTAGGATTTTAAATTTTGGAAACTAATATAACATCAGGATTTGGGTTAAATATTGTTTCCAAATATAAGGAAGCAAAAGAAGACAGTCTTTTGGGGGATTAAAAGAAAGTATTTGTATATTTAGATTGACTAAAAATATAGCTAATCCTTGAAATTTTTATATTTGATTAAGGTTTCTTTAAGATTATCACCTCCCGATTTTGTGGTCCCTACACGGGTGTTAATTATAATTTGTAAACAAGTAAAACAAATATTACTAGAGTAGTCACATATGATAAATTAGTTCTATGGAGGACTATCTGGTTGAAACAACAAACAGTTATTATTGTCCAGATACTGCAAAGCAATAATTGAGATATACACCTGATCTACTAAAGCTGATAAATACACTTACTGCTGTGATAAGGACAATATGATAAGGCTGGTGAGGAGCAGTGAAAAATGTAGCAGAAAAAACTGGATGTCCATCATGTGTCTTGCAATCTTCCCACATCTTTATCTGTAACATTTGATTTTAAGTGACAAAAAAAATTGAGACATCTATAATAAATTAAACAAATAAAAATGCAGCACAACATAAGCATGCATGAGAATGTTACTGATAGGAACTTGGTTATTATGGGATGCCCAAGTCCCACATTGAGTAGCATGGGATGTTCGGCAGAGTATTTAAATGTTTGGTTCTTCATCTCTGACAGCTACCTTTGAGAGTGGGTTCCACAAATGTTGGGTACTTATCAATTACTCAGAATTATAAAGAGAACAGTATGTAGTTTTCTGTTGGTATTTTTTCGGAGTTTCTAAAATATATTTCGGATGATATAATTAAAAGATATTTCTTGATTTAAAATTACCTTCTTAATTATACAATCAAAATACATATTATAATACATATTATAATAAAATGGGTTACAAATCTTATAATCTAATATACAACAATAAAAAATGAAAAAATAAACAAATAAAGAATTCTAATATATATTCATAAAGGTATGATTGAAATTAAAAAAAAATATATATAGAAATGTGAAAAGAAGGTATAGAAGTGTAATTTGCCTTATCGTCATCTTCAGTATCCAATAATAGAGCCCTTCACGTACCGACTTATATATCCATGTTCACAGTTTCTTTCTGGTCAATTAAAAATTTACTTAATATTATTTTATTCTATAAATCATTTTATAAAGTTATCGTTTTCTTTAAAAATTGACATAAAGATATAATTCATTACAAAAGTGATTAAAAATCTTTTTATTATTTATAACTTCTGTTTGCGAAATTATATATATATATATATATATATATATATATATATATGTGTGTGTGTGTGTGTGTGTTAAAACCTAATTCTTTAACTGAAGGCTTTATATTATATGCCTTTTATATTTTACTTTAATTGTTTTATCTAGATGTGTATGTTTTTTGTCCATTTTTTTATATTATTAGATGAGTTTCTCCCTAACCACTTTGGGGAAAGAAAAATAAGAAGAAAAAAATTTACTTCTTCATAAACTAAAAAATAAAAAAGTTAAATAAATAATATGAAATAAATTCTATATATGAACTTATACATTAAACCAATTTTAACTTGAAAAAAATTAATTTCATTTATTTTTTATTTTTTCTTCTATAAAGAGCTTAAACAGAAACTTGTTAAAAAGGAGTCTCTTTAAATATTTTCTTATAGCAATTTAGTCTAACATTTGCGTATGTAACAAAATTATTTTATAAATAATAATAAAAATTTCTAATTAGTAAACCGAATTCATTTATAATTTTTTATTTGTTCAATTTTCTTTTTACGATTTTCAGTTTTTAAATTAGATTTTCTGGGTTTAAATAAGATGAGAATTTAGTTTTTTCAGACAAACAGACGACACCGTTTTCCTTTTTTTCTCTGAGATAGGAGAATTCTTACCCTTTCAGTTCGTTCAATCAAAGAAGACTACAGTAGCATTGACACCTGCTCTTTTATATATACTCCGCGTTGCGCACTGTTTTGATTCGCTTCCAAGACGCACGTTTTGATTTTGATTCTCTTCTAAGGTACTCTCTGATTGCCTTCAGCTATTTGATATTCTTTTAGTTAATTCCAGTTACTGTTCTTTCTCATCTCTGTTTCTCTGCGTTTCTTCCAACACCGAAGTTTTCCACAGATACCCAAATGCTTTTCCCTTCTTCTGATTGATTTTTCTGAACCCCAATTGTGTAAAGTTTTCTTTTTCTAATATTGAATACACTCTTATTTTCGAATTTTATTCTTGGGTATAAAGATCTCAGAAATGGGAACTTTTCTTGAACTTGAGAAAGAATTCTTGCTAATGTCGTTTTCTTCATTCTTTTGTTTAAATTTTGAAAGAATTTACTCTGTTTATGTTCTTGATTTTATTTTTCAAATAATTTGATTTTATTTTTTATATATAATTCTGATTCTTTCTTAAGTGGAGGTTTGTCACTACTTCTTTCTTGTAATTTTCAGGATAAGCATTCTCTTGTTAGGTTCTTTCTCCGCGATTGAAGTCATTTCTCTAGTTCCGAGTGGTATAAGCATCTTGAAGATTGAACTATGGCGCTTCAGGGAACCACCTTATCCTCCTTCAATGTAAATTGTCAATTTTCTTTTAATCCAAAAGCTAACTTAATTATTATTTTACAGAATTGATAAGACGCCTTCTTTAGTTCTTGGTACATTTTCAAACAAGAGTATGATCAATGTCATATTAGATAAGAATTCCGAAATTGAATCTCGATTTACTTTAACTACTTGACACAGAACTCCGGAAAACAAAATTAGGCTTTGTCATTGTATTGATTTTTGACTCTCTTAGAAGATGATATATGATATTTGTATATGCGTTTATATTTTCCTCTGCATTCTTGTAAATAAGATTTACCATGAATTCAGCTGACAGAAATCAGCTTTATGATGGATGAGGAGTGAGGATGAAGTCATACTTTTTCCCTAAATAATTCTGTAGTTTTTACACAGTGCATTGATTTTATCTTAGGGAGTTTCTTCTACTATCAAGGAGGAGTTAAATGTCTTGCCACATTCATTCATCAATAGCTTTCAGAAACTGCATCATGTTTCTTTTCCTTTCTGTACTCCAAACAAGTTAGTTTGGAGCAGAAGTTTTGGAAGAGGAAATCAAATATGTCTTTTTCATGGTCCATTTCTCAACTTGCAAATGGGAAGATTCAGTAAGTAATTTCTCTTTTAGATTTTGCTTTAGTCCAATCTTTTTGCATCTATGCTCCAATTTTTCAATACATATTTTGCTGAATTTAACCTTTCCATGTCTAAAAATGCCTTTGATTTCTATCAGTGGGCACACTGGGAGTGAAAAGTGAAGACTCAGATGGCACATTGAATAGCGAGAGCATTGTATTGGATGAAGAGACTTTGGAGGAAGAGCTACAGAATGCCATAGCGGAAGAGGATTATGCTGAAGCAGCAGTAATAAGGGATACTCTGAAAAAACTTCAGAAAGATAGCAAGACAGCAGTATTTGGAACAAACAGCCGGTTTTATGAGTCATTCAGGAACGGTGACCTTGCAGTCATGCAAACCTTGTGGGCGAAAAGGGATGAGACATGCTGTGTCCATCCTGGTTTGAAGGGAATAATTGGTTATGATGATATCATTGAGAGCTGGAATTTTGTATGGGCTAACTACGAGTTTCCACTAGAAATTAGGCTAGAAGACATTAAAGTTCATGCTAGTGGGAATACAGGATTTGTTACTTGCATGGAATTTGTCAAGACGAAGGGAGGCAGATGGGGAGGACAATTTGTAACAAATGTGTTTGAGAAGATTGATGGACAGTGGTTTATCTGTATCCATCATGCTTCCCCAGTAGACCTATAAACACATCAAAGTTTGCAATATAAATAGGAAGTTCATCCTGAATTGCTCTTCTCCTATTCTTCTCTCTTTCTATGTTTGTATCCGCTTTCGTTATGTTTGGTGCTGAATCTTAATTTGTCTCCAAAGATTCGCAAGTTTAACATTACAACTGCACACCAAATAATATATAGAAGCTCGGTTGAGGATTAGAAAATAAAATCAATTTCTTTATGTAAAAGTTTAGGTTCTATTAATTCCTCAAAAATCTAACTTTTTAATTATGCAGAAGTTAATTTAGAGTCTAAAAAATAACAGGTTGTTGGTGAGATATGTGTTAACCCAATAACAATTTAATACACATAAATAATATTCTATTGTTTTCTATCTCATGACTCTTTGTATACTCTAACATAGAAGAAAGCATATAGTATAGGTAATACTAATACTTTTATCAGATGTTTGAAGTCAAAATACAGAAATGGAAGGAGAGTATAAACATTCATTTAACATCTTTTTTATAGTCACTTATTAAGTTTTTGAAAATTATTCCCCAACCAAATGTAATAGTGTGAATAAGAAAGCAAAGTCCATCCATATAAAAAAATCATTAATTAAGCATTTTTGTATGAAAGCCTATATTGATACAATTTCTAAAACATACCAACCTGAACTCATACACAAAACACATCATGTATCTATCATGGTTTTAAATTAAACTCTACAACTGTAATTAAACTGCAGTGTACAAGGTTTTTTGACTTTGTGGTTGCAACCATCAACTCTATTTATCTCTTATTTTTTACAATGCTCTTGACAAAATTACAGACACTTTAGAATTATTGGAAATAAAATCTTAATTAAAGAAAAAGTATAATTTAGAAAGATATAATTTATCTATTTTTTTTTCTTTTATACAAATTTTAATGTTAGGCATCAACTTCACATTTCAGTTATACTAATACCTCAATTAACAACAATCATATGTCATTACATGAAAAAAAAATATTATTAAAAGAAAGAAAAAATAAAGAAAATACAAAAATATGGGAACTAGATTAAAACTCAAATATTAACAAAAGTGATACATATATAGACTATACCTATTCATAAAAAAGTTTAAACTTTAAAGAAAATACAAAAATATGGGATACATATAGATTATACCTATTCATAAAGAATTCTAAGCTTTTAACTCTTTAATTTTTTTAATATATATATATATATATATATTAATAATTTGATATTTAAAAAATACAAATACACATACATCTACAACTCATTTAAATAAATATAAATATATATGATAATACATATCTATACCTGTATATAAATTATAAGTGAGATTTTCATTATAACCCTTTTTGGTATACATAATTTTTTTCCTATTTTTTCTTTATATCAATATTTCATTTTATTATTTTATTTTGGTTATTTTGTTATTTTATAATTACTTAAATTTAAAACTAAAAAAATTAATATTAAATTTTAAAAAAAACTGTTTATGTAATTAATTACTAATTTTATTTTTAGTTACATATTTAGTTTTAGTATTTAATTTTTAATTGTTTTTTAGTTTTTAAAATATAATAAAGATTTAAGTAAAACTCCATAAATATCTCATTAATATAATTTATTTTTTTATAAAATTAGTAAATTTAAAATTTAGTTTTATTAATATTAGTAGTTTTTTTTTTTTTTTTTTTTTAAATAATTTAATTTTTTTTCTTTGAAGCGCAAATACATAGACACTCTTGTGTCTGTGATGTTGCCGCCAGTCCGCTAGTAATTAATAAACTGAATTCATTTATAATTTTTTATTTGTTCAATTTTCTTTTTACGATTGCCAGTTTTTAAATTTGATATTAAACAAACGACACCGTTTTCCTTCTTCTCTCAGATAGGAGAATTCTAACCCTTTTAGTTCGTTCAATCAAAGATTTAGTTCCTTTATATATACTCCGTGTTGCAGTTGCGCACTGTTTTGATTTTGATTTCTTCCAAGGTACTCTATTTGCTTGCCGCTATTTGATATTCTTTTACTTAATTCCAGTTATTTTTCTTTTTCATCTCTGTTTCTCTGCGTTTCTTCGAACACCGAAGTTGCACAGATACCCAAATTGTTTTCCCTTCTTCTGTGTGATTTTTCTGAACCCCTATTGTCTAAAGTTTTCTTTTTTTAATATTGAATACATTTTGATTTTCGAATTTTATTCTTGGATATAAAGATCTCAGAAATGGGAACTTTTCTTGAACTTGAAAGAATTCTTTATTCTTTTGTTTGAATTTTGAAAGAATTTATTTCTATTTATGTTCTTGATTTTATTTTTCAAATTGTCACTAGTTTTTTTTGTTGTAATTTTCAGGATAAGCATTTTCTGGTTAGTTTTATCTTGAAGCTTGAACTATGGCGATTCACGGAACCAGCTTATCCTTCAATGTAAATGGCTAAATTTCTTTTAATCCAAAAGTAATTTATTTATTATTGTACAGAATTGATAAGGCGCATCTTTACTTCTTGGCAAATTTTCATATAAGAACATTTGTGGGTTGATAATGTCATATTAGATAAGAATTCTGATATTGAATATTGATTTATTTTGACTACTTGACACGAACTCCGGAAAACAAAATTAGGCTTTGTCACGCATGATATTTGATTGTGCTTATATTTTCCTCTGCATTATTGTAAATAAGATATACTTGACTTTATGGATTGGTGAGGGTGAGGATGAAGTTATACTTTTCCATTCTGTATTTTTCTAGTAGATTGCAACACACATTTATTTTATCTTTTTTAATGTAGGGACTTTCTTATTCTATCAAGGAGTTAAACGTGTTGCCACACTCATTCATCAGTAGCTTTCAGAGGCATCATGTTTCTTTCCCTCTATGTATTCCAAACAAGTTAGTTTGGAACAAAAATTTTGGAAGAGGAGACCCAATATGTCTTTTTCATGGTCCATTTCTCAAATTGCAAGTGGGAAGATTCAGTGAGTACCTTCATTTAAAACCTTATAATTCACATTGGAACTTGTCCTTTTCGAAAATATGTTGAGTAAGGCTAGTGCTTTAGTCCAATCCTTTTGCATTTATGCCCCAATTTTTTCAGTACATATTTTGCTAAATTTAAAATTGCCTTTGGTTTCTATGAGTGGGAATACTGAGAGTCAAAACTGAAGATTCAGATGGCACATTTGATACTGAGAGCATTGTATTGGATGAAGAGACGTTGGAGAAAGAGCTACAGAATGCCATAGCTGAAGAGAATTATGCTGAAGCAGAAATGATAAGAGATACTCTGAAAAACCTTCAGAAAGATAGCAAGACAGCAATAGTTGAAGCGAACAGTCGGTTCTATGAGGCATTCAAGACTGGTGACCTTACACTCATGCAAACCTTATGGGTGAAAAAGGATGAGGCATGCTGTGCTCGTTCTGATTTAAAGGAGATAACTGGTTATGATGATATCATCGAGAGCTGGAATTCTATATGGGCTAACTACGAGTTTCCCCTAGAAATTAGGGTAGAAGACATTGAGGTTCATGTTAGAGGGAATTTAGGATCGGTTAATTGCATGGAATTTGTCAAGACAAATGGAGGTAGATGGGGAGTACAAGTTGTAACAAACGTGTTTAAGAAAATTGATGGACAGTGGTTTATTTGTATCCATCATGCTTTCCCAGTAGATCTATCAACCCATCCAACAACATAGATAGGAAGTTCATCCTGAGTTGCTCTTCTCCATTCTTCTCTATTTCTATGTTTGTATCCATTTTTGTTATGTTTGGTGCTGAATCTTAATTGGTCTTTCTATGTTTTTATTCATTTTTGTTATGTTTGGTGCTGAATCTTAATTCGTCTCCAAAGATTCCGCAAGTTTGACATTACAACTTGACTGCACAACAAAAAAATATGTAGAAGCTGTGTTGAGGATTAGAAAATAAAATCAATTTCTTTATGTTAGAAGTTTTGTTTCTATTAATTCCTCAAAAATGTAACTTTTTAATATAGAAGCTGTGTTGAAGATTAGAAAATAAAATCAATTTCTTTATGTAGAAGTTTTGTTTCTATTAATTCCTCAAAAATTTAACTTTTTAATTATGCAGAAGTTAATTTAGAATTAAAAAATAATAGGTTGTTGAAAGGATGGTGTTGGTGAGAAATGTGTTAAAACAATTAATCAGACAAATTTAATTGTTCAAATGTTGTTGTTGTGTTAAACAAAAACTATTGGGTTATTTTGGGGTTTGAGGAATGCATAAAACAACAACCCTAATAGCAATGAGAAAGATCAGAGAAAAGAGAGAATAAAAAAAGCGAAAGTGAGAATGAATTGTATTCTGTAAAAGTGTAAAACTGATTCAGTGTCAAATAGAAAAATACAGGAGTGTATATATAGAACAGTAGTACCTAAATAGTTGGCTAAGAAATAGAAAAATAATATGGGCCCAATGGAGGCCCAAAAGCTTTAACATCTCCATAATTGCATTTCATAATTTACGATTTAAAATACATTGTATAATATGAAAATGCATTTATGATGATACAATTTAAAATACATTTCCATATTATAAAATCTAAAATATATTTTTAAATATGAAAACATTTTTTAGATTGGTAAACTACAAAACACAATTTTAGATTATAAAGTACAATTCAAAATGCTTTCAAATTACACACAATACAAAACTCAAGAACAATTAAGTATTTTCCAACATACTGTACAGGAGGAAACCATCGGGTGGAGGAAGAAAGAGCCTTCCAAATTATGGACCAATGTAAAAAAGTTTGGACCCTAAAAAGTTGTAGGAAAGGTTCCATGAACCTAATGTAAATAAGGCTGAAATAAATAAATAAAAGAGAAAAAAATAATATACAATAATACTTCAATCAGGGCTCATCATTTATGAGTAATTAATACTACACATTAAATTGTAACCATACTCTTTTTCTCTCATCACATCCCTTAAAAGTTAAAACGAATATGTAGGACATTTCTTCCTGTACCTCCATAAATATTTTGATTCCAAAACTACCCTTGTCAAAAGGTATATGATCTGTAATTTTATTTTTAAATTATAAAATCTGTAACTTTATGAATTCTATAATTTAAAATACAAAATTGCATTTTGAATTCTAGAATTCGAAATGCATTTTCAAATTGTATTTCGAATTTTAGAGTTTAAAATTTTAAGATCCAGAAAAAGTAGAAGAGAGTAGTCAATAATAAAAAAAAAGAATAAAATTATCATTTCACAAAGCCATGAAATGTCTTTGAACATAAGCAGGAACCAAAGTGAATGACATAAAATTGTTTGCGAAAACTAAAAACAGCAAACAAAGGTAGCTTCATCCACTTGGCGACAAGCAACTCCAAAACATGTGACCAAAATTTTGATCTGTGTAACCCTTTTGGATTTTGGCTTTCTATGGAGATAACTAATCAAAGTGGTCCTGAGAGACACCTTCAAGTTCAATGTTTCTTCAATTTCTTCACTTTCAGACCCTTCTTTTTCAGGTCAGATATATCAATCTATATCTAAGGTATCTATAGGTTTATTTCCAAGGACTTTCGGCACCCTGGTTTTGTAGACAAAGGAAGGACAATGCATGGCCCTTGGTTTAGAAAATTTAGTGTGAAATGAAGGAAACCTTTCTTTGCTCACAACCAAAGGGGTCTCTATATCTTTATTTTATCAAATGTGGATAGAAGAAGTTTAAGAAAAATAAAGGAACACCACTAGTGACGCAATATTATAAGTTCAGTTTTAGTTTCACTTTCATAAAACTAGTTAGATTTTCAATAATTTTCGGTTTCTTTCCCCCTTTATCTTGGAACAGAGTTGTCTAACTCTGACTTAGAATAATCGTTACTTTCATGATCACACTATATATAAAATGGCTTGAAAGTAAATTTTTTTTCTTTTCAGTGATGACATTCATGTTACGGAGATCATATCCAAATGCGATGCGACAAAGTGAGTGAGGAGGGTCCAGCTAAAATTTTTACCTGAGGTGAAGGAACAAAGTTTGGACCACCGTGGTAACTGAGTAGTCAGAGTCATTAAGCACAAGATGGGAATTGCTAAGAAGGACACCAAAGTGTGGCACCAAAATTATGGATATCTTTTGAGATTTTGTGTCACCGATGTGAAAGGAACGAGAGAAAACCCCCCAGCAAGAGAGATGGATGAACTTATCACACAATACATGAGGTGGGTTTTGGTTCTTAGAGAAAGCTAAGGAAAGAAAAGAAACTAAATTAAGGTGAAGATATTTTCAAAGCTTTTTCTTGTCTCCCCTTTTATTACTTTTTTTAATATATGTATTTTTGAGACCATGCATTAAACCTCTCTTGGGTCTACAAAAAGAGCTCTTGTTGGTGGCGTTTTGGTTAATTCATGGAACTTGTTATTTGCCCTTCATTTTTCAATGACTTTATGCACCACAAGTCCTCTGGACAAGAGAGCAATTTCCAATGTGGAATATGATGGTTCAGCTCATCTCTTCCTCCAACTTCACTCACAATGATCTTGCAATTATCATCCTTGGATTCAGCAGCCATGTTGTGTACAAATTGGCACAAGGCTCTCACTAGCTTCCCTGAGAATGGACCTTCATGGTGCACCCCATACATGAAATAGAACCCAAATGGGTTGAAGAAATCAGGTATGGTTGGCAATTTCAAACATGGGAACACTTTATCAATCAACCACCAACTCTTGGTGCATAGCAAGCAAGAAAAAGGTGCTTTTCCAAGCCTTAGCTTGAATATCTCCCCACTGTTCCATACACTCAGCATAGCCCAACTGTTAGGGACTTGTCCATCTGACCCAAAATCCCCCCAAGCAATATCAACCTTGAAATAGGCCACTCATGTCCCCAAACTTAGCTTGTTCCTAAGTATGTTGCCTATGTCATTAGGAAAAAACTCTGTGGACCCCATGAATCTTCTATAGAGGTACTCAGCTTGGTCAACCTTCAACCTTGCTATCTCAATGTTGGATGATACTTGAAAGCAATGATGGTTCACCGGGTTCACAAGAACAGTTGGAGTCCTAAACTTGGTGTAGCCAAACTTGTCCATAAAGAGACTAACCGAGGCTTGGTTGTCTTTTTCTGTTGCCATATATGCATAGTCCACATCCTTGGAAGTGAACCATTCTTCTAGCCTTCTCACAAGGCTTGAGCCAATCCCTTTTCTTCGGTGATGGGGTGATACCCTTAGGCCAAGGACATGTCCTACCTTTGCCAAAATTGTTTGGAGGATGACCTTGAACCGCCACCAGCTTTATAGACCCTTGAATCACACCAACCAGTTCATTCTTCAACTCTACCACCTACCACCAAATTGAACAGTTAGTGGTGAACATGATGATCAAACAAGAAGAATAAGAATAAGGAGAAGAACAAGAACATGAGAAAGACATAAAAGGTTAAATTGTGGCACGTACATAATGATGATAATATAATAAGAAGAAGAAAAAGAAAGTTTTGAAGCCATGAAGTTGGTTCTTTATAGTGGTTGGCATAATCATTTACCAGCATCATGTACATTGGACTGTTCCGAATCCTACAAATGGGGTCACCCATAGTGTCTATGAAGAGGAACACTCTCTGATGGCCCTACCTCACATCTTCTCTCAAGATCTTCCACTTGAGCCCTATCATATTGCCCCTCATAACTTCTGATTCTGAACTTGTTGAATTTCATATCCAAAAGAAAGAGATTTCAAGGATGATGAACTTAGAAGGAGTTTGATGTGTGATGATTTGAGCGAAACATAAGTAAAAGGAAGCTCAAAGCTTGAGAAGGTACACAAGATATAAATAGCAAGACAGTGCAACCAACGAGAATTAATACAACAGTTGTTTGATAGACTTCATTATGATAATGAATTATACGCAGGAGATGGAAAGAAAAACAAAATACAAAAAAAGGTGGTCGAAAGAGAGAGAAAGAAAAAGGAAGAATGAAGTAGAAAGAGAGAGATTAAAACTATGAAGAATGTTCTTTATCAGATTCATGAATAACCTAGGCTTCAATAATAATTGTAGACAAAAGTTTATATTAATAATGGAATGTGTTTTCTAGTTTTTTGTGTCCATTCCTCCTATTTATATATAGGTTAAGGTAATGTTATTTTATATGTATAAATATTTAATTATAAGTTTACCCTTCATTTTATTTTTAGTGACTTATATACTATTTCTTACTTAGATTAAATGCTGATAAAAAAAATCTCTTAGATTAAAATTCCACGTAATAAAACGAAATAAAGATTACAACCTGAACTCCACGTTACTTTTTCTTTTTTCACGCATAATTATGAGTCCAAATTCATCAAGTATGCAAGGTACTATGGTCCAGATTTTGATTGGCACTGTTATTTCCCTAGCAAAGCAAGGTCCTAAACTGAGTTGAACTGACATAACCTTATGCCTTTTATATTTAAGAGACAGATTTAAATAAAATAAATATTCTTAATCATATCAAACACAATTTCAGAAAATTGTATTTACTTGGATTTATAAAATAATTGGTTTATGATATGTACTGTAAATTTATGTTTTTTTATAACAATGGTAATAATTTATTGCAAATAATGTAATAATTTTATGTATGAAATAAAGAAATAACTACTATGAATAATTCCAAACAATTTCAC
Source organism: Phaseolus vulgaris (assembly GCF_051622355.1). NCBI lineage: Eukaryota > Viridiplantae > Streptophyta > Magnoliopsida > Fabales > Fabaceae > Phaseolus > Phaseolus vulgaris. The sequence goes on from NC_143503.1 coordinate 24,798,175, forward strand.
CTATTCTCGTCCAAACAAAGCAATAGTTAAACAAGAAAATTAGTGGTTCTTTCAAAGAAAAAACACTTATTTTGCCAAAGAAAAAAAAAACTACAGTTTAAACAGGAGGAGGTTCTTTTGTGGTGCGTGATAGTGTGGAAACACTGTTGCATTGTGATGATTAACTGACCAAACCCTCTGCAACTTTTTCTGACACGTTCTTACCGCTTCAGATTGTGCCTGTATTTTGTTTATTACAAAATCTTGTTCCTCAATCACCTGCTTTCTTTATACCCATATATCACTAATTATTGGTACTTCATATCAGAAAAATGAAGGTTCTTTCAATTAAAATGCACATTCTAATTAAATAAATATTTATGTAACTAAAAAAGCAGTTTCATTTCGCCCACAAGAAAACTACTTTTACTTTTATTTTAAACTGCATTTAGTACTAAATAAAATGAATGTGAGAAGTGTAAAACAATGCATGCATGTAGAGGTGCAAAAAGAAAAGTAATTATTTATATATTATGATAGGAGAAAGTGTGGGTCCAATGTGGGGATGAATTAGAAGCAAGAGAGGTATTGTATTGGACGGTGGTGGCTCTGCTTTGTAATCTTTTTGCATAAAAAACAAACAAAAACTATACACAATTCGATACACATCAACACCAATCATCATTGCATCACAAATCAACGTCACACACATGTCCTACTTTTAAATTTAATTTATTAATATTTTTTTTAATAATATCAATAATCAAATATGAGGTTATAGATATAACATTTTTAAGGTAAATATAACGGTTTTTTCTTAAAAAAAAGTCTTCATAGGTTGGAGAAGAAAGAAATATATAAACTGAGTTTTGATTCTCGAATGATATGAGATATTGGATGTATAGGAACAAATTTCTACTTGAGGTTTAAGGAAAGGATTTTCCCTAACTGAGGGGTATGGGACAAATTTTCATTCTCACAGACGACACCACTGTTCTGACCTCACCTCAAGTTTGGGAGATAGCATCGTTAGTGTCAATCATCGCATCTAAGGTACTGTCTACTTTGGAGGTCTTCCATCACGATTTTGTCTTTAAAATGTGTCTCAGTGGGTTGGAGAATGAAGGATATTTTTTTTATGATCAGCAATAAAGATTACATACATATGAAGCACTTCAGGGGTGATTCAACCCTTATACAAAAAGCAAGAACGACTTGGCCACCTAACACCTTTCAAACAGCTATTAAAAATACTAATCCTGACAAAAATGAACTCCATCACCAAACTAAAGCGAGTAAAGACATAACAAAGGGTCGAGACACTAATCAGAGAAAGAAAAGTAATTTGAGGGGAACTTATACGTGATCCAAGACCAAATCTTTAATGGAGCCAGAGAAAAGATCTCAGAAGAATCCAAAACTCCTCCTTTAAAAATAATCTTATTCCCATGATGTCAAATCTCCTGAGCTATGGAGGAGGAATGATATAAACTGTCATTGACCTCGACTCCTGAGTTATGTAGGACTATATTAGGTGTACTGGAACAACATTACTATTATGCACAAAACTCTTCAATAAATTATCTTGGTATGACTATATTTTTTGAAAGATTATTTTTCCATTTATCATTTAGAAAATTGTAAGGCAACAGTTACAGTAACATCCATATATTTTTTCCACATCTAATATTATAATATGCGTGAATTTTCAATTTCAATGGTTCCACTACAACGTCAACACCTGATCTTAACGTGTCACATCTCTCAATCTCACCTCTTTGCTACATAAGCAACACTTGTTGCCGTAAGTTGTGACTTAACGGAAATGACCAATTTGTATACATTTTAAAAAACATAAGGACCAAATTGATTTTTTTTAAATCATTGTACTAAATTGAAAATTAACCCTAAATATATGAACAAATAAGGTATTTATACCAAAATATAAATATTAAAAATAAATAAGATTAACGTTAATAAGACCGACTATAACTTTATTTTTTAAATAATTATTTTAGTTATTTTTTACTAAGCCAATGTTAATCTCGCACTAACATGAATATTTTTACTTAAAATGTTAAAAAAATTAGTATCAACTGAGAGTTTGCTTAATCAACTCTATTAACACCCAACATTAAACGGACTCTAATAATAAAGTAGACTTAACTGATAATAATTTGACAATAACATAAATATTTATTTATTAAAAAAAATTAAAAACAATTAGTATCATCTTTGACTAAACCAACTCTATCAACTATTAAATCATTTAAAAATTATTTTACAATTTTTAACTTTTTCAAAAAAACTAACCTTAACTAACCTTTTACATCACGTTGTAATCAACTAATATTTGTAAGCTATTTTTTATCTTCTTGTAATAAAATTTTATGTTATTAAGCCGGCTTGGTAGAATTGAATTATTCACTAAACTTAAAGTCTACTAATAAAATGATATTAAAGTTTATTAAAGAATCTTAACAAAAATATTCAACCTATTGTACGATCAACTATCAAATTTTCGATATTCCCAATGTGTGAAGTTAGTTTTTTTCATCATGAAAAAGTTATCTTATAGCCGAGTAATGATCATGCACAATATAGTATTTCTTTTAATTTTTTTTTAATAAAAAGAGAAACACTTTAAGTGTAAATAAACAAACATTAAAATAAAAAATGAAAAGAAGTGTTAAATCAAACATGATGCTACTAACTTTGTTCGAAAGTGTAAGAATGCAGAACTCATACACAAAGCTTAAGCATTTTGAAGCCCTCATCCTTTGGTCTTTTTCTTGGCTTTTTAATATAGCCTTTACATACAGTTAGCTTTTAACCCTTTTGCTTCTTCCAACTAACTACATTCCTTTGCTCACTAATCATAAGATCCTCCATTGTTAATGGAAAAGACACGTGTTCCAAGGTCCTCCAATGGGGAAGTTCACTCTGTAAATGAATGGGTTGGGTCCCACCACTGAATTGGAAGAAGGAGAAAAAAAATGGTAGTGGGAGGTTCCCTTAGGTTCATGATTGTATTCTCCACAACAAGTGTACCACCTGCCTTGTTGTGCCTTTCTTTGCATGCATTATGGTGTCCTCCTCTTAACTCCTTTGGATATGCTTACTTTTGGAGTTTGCATTCACAATGTGCCCATGAGTCCTAAATAGGGACCCACTCTTCCTCTTCTCTTCTCAAACCCTTAAGTGGGAAAGTGGGTCTCATCCAATTCCAAAAAATGTTGTTTTATTTTTGGACTCTTCCTCATGCTTTTCCTCATCATCCATCTTCATTATTCATCATGAGTTTCTTCTCTTTTCTCTTTGATCTTCCAAACTTAAAAAAAAAAAAAAAACATTCTCATTCTCTTTCAATCTCCACTTCTTCTTTCTCTCACTCTTGTTAAAAAGTGGACTTTAAGTCTAACTCAACCTCATAAAACCGGCTCAATGAGATGAGATTTGCACCCACTTATATACTATGAAAGACTCTAATCTCTAGTCGATGTGGGATCTCCAACACACACCCCTCACGCCGAGGCTACCAACTCGTGCGTGGAGATATATGTTATGGGTGGTCCGATAACGGCTCGATAGCGGGTGGCCTGATAAACCCAACAAATACTCGCTAGGATATGCTCGAAATGGCTCTGATACCATGTTAAGAAGTGAACTTTAAGTTTAACTCAACCTCATAAAATCGACTCAATAAGGTGAGGTTTGCACCCACTTATATATTATGAAAGGTCTCCAACAACTCTCAAGCTTCATTTTCAACCAAACAAAAATACAAGAGTACTATTGCTTATTGCTTCTTGTTGGTTGATTGATGGCTTCCTTTATTTAATTATTGTTACAATAAATTTTTTAATTTCCAAATAGACTTTATATTGCTCATAAAAAACATTTGTTTGGATCATGTGATGTGTAAGAAAATCAAAATGAGGATTTTCATGAAAAGAATAGTTGTGGTTCCTTGCATGTAAAGAGAAACACGAGAAAAATCATGTTAATGAGTGTAAAATGACTAGATTACTCTTCCTTTTATTACATGCATGTTAGAGATTCTTACAATCAGATATTTTTGAAATGGCAAAGGATTAGGGATTCGTTTGTTAACCATGGTGAGGTTTGAACATTCCATTAAAAACCATGAATATTATCTTCGATTCAAACTATTTGTTGTTAATTCTTCTTCTTGCTTCATGTTTGTGTGCTTGGTGCCACTTGAGTTCATCGTTGTTTGTGTGAAGAGAAATTGAGGTGGTTGGTTGGTGGTGTTGTGTTAAAAAGCTTCGTTTGTGGACTAGATCTGAAGAATGTTGGTAAGTTCTTCACATTTGTATATGATATATGAATATGCATCCATGGAGTACTGCAACAACCACTCTAATTGATTATGTGCATAATCGATTTCCTTTACATGATAATCAATTAAGTGTTTTCTTTTTAAACATAATTGATTATCCATGCTCATAATCAATTAGTAAACCCTTTTTCTAATATGTGTGAATGAATACATACATTTTTAACCATGCCATATATTATAGGTACTTGATTAAAGTAATGTGTTCTCCTTGCTTTCATTTTGACTTCATTGCCATAATCGATTTTTGTGTCATTTCCTTCCCGCATTGTTATGATAATCTCTTTGTTTGGCTATTGTATGACTTGGAGGTAGTTGAAGTTTGACCTATATGATTGTTGATATAGGCACTTTGGTGGAAGAATATATTAGTGTGGTATTGTACATGAAACATCTTTTGTTCAGTTCATTGCATAAATAATCAACAAGTAAGTCTTAAACATTATACATAAATGTTTGGTCCTTTCGTTGAAAACATTTTTTTTTTAATTTTTCACATATATAATAAATATTTGTGATATATTTTAATTGATTCATATTATTACGATGGAGTGAAAGTAAAATATCCTCATAATTAAAATGAAGTAATATATTTTTGTTTGTAAAAACTCTAATTACTTATTTGTATATCTTTTTATTGACAATAAATTGCAAAAATTGAATGTTATGTTACATAATTATTATAAAAACAAACAAATTTAAATATATCATATGATAATTCATATTATTCTTATTATTATTACTTCATTTTATTATAATAATTATTACTTTCTTTTATTCTTACTCTTCTTACTTTATTTTATTATAATTTAATACTTTATTTTATCATAATTATTACTAATTTATTTTATTATAATTATTATTACTTTATTTTATTATAATTATTATTGGTTTATTTTATTATGTAATTGGTAGTTAAAATCTTGGTTACTAATTAAATACCAATTTAAAAACCATTTAACAATAGTAAAAACTAATTTAGAAACCATCTTTTTTAGTTTCTAAAATGGTCTCTAATTTAGTTACTATAACAACTAATTTTTTTTATCTCTAAAATTGGGTTTTATTTCATGTTTTTCTTGTAGTGATTCCAATTTTATTTCCTTTTAACAAAATTCATTTTCAACAATTTTGCATGAATCCACAATACTCGATAATTCGTATTATTTTTTAATTGAAGGTGAGGGACCATAAGAAAAATAAGTAATCATATTTCATTTTAAATTAATTTTAAACATAAGGACAAAATTATAATATTATAATTTCATCAATTAATTTTTTTTATGAATCACACTAGTCATTTTGTTCACAAATTTTTTATAAATTTTTTTCTTCATCTTCCTTTATTTCTTTACATTCTTTTCTTTAATCCAAATAACTTCATTTTTCACTTCCCCCTCAAATTTATGATTTCCTCTTACATAAATCCATCACTCATTCCAAACACATGGCATAAATTCATCCCTCATTTTTTTGCTTTAATGACTTCCCCTATTTACGTGTACAAAAATAGATAATCTTACAAATACTTCAATCACTTTCACACTTATCTTTTCCCATGATTTCCTCTTACATGTCGTATAGGCCCTCACTTTTTACTATCCTTTATAGCTGGTGATTGTTATTCTTCCTTCATGAACAATTGTGGTACTTAAAGGAAAGGAAATAAGAGCCATATAAAAGAAAAGTTATCTATCCATTATCTTTTTTTTATTATCAACAATAAAATAAATAAATAAATAAATAGGGACTACTTCAGGAGTGGTCCAACTCTTATACAGAAATACTTGACACCAGTCTCCTATCCATTATCTATTATGCAATGTTTAAATATTTTCAATCTTTTAAGGTTCTCTTTTCTACTTCATATATGCCATTTTATATATATATATATATATATATATATATTAATAAGAGTTCAAACATTCATAAACTTTTCTGTTTTATTTAATTTATTTTTCATATATATATATATATTTTATACTTCACTTAATTGTCCAATCAAATTGGTGAGATACTACATATAAATATAAATATAGTATGAAATATAAAGTATAAAGTAACGGTTATAATAGTTGTGCTAATGTAACAATAGATTCAATTAGAGGATAGGGACCAATAGTGTATAAATGTATAGTTATACTTTACTATGCCTTAAGACTTAAAATGTATTACTATATATGATGTATTACTATATATGTAGTTTACATAATGCTTTTTAAGGGGGGAAATTGTATTCGAGTATGTACATGAAAAAAATGTAAATGTGTATAAAATTTCCATTAAAAGTGGTAAACAAATTTAAAGAAAATGGATAAAAAAAATTACATAAAGGCAAAGAGGGTGGAACAGGTAAAGCAAGAAGAAGACATAGGGCACATAAAAAGCAATGGAAGCAGTTAAATTAGTACGGAGTACACAGATCACGTCTTTAACTTTTTACTCATTTATCAATGGCCTTTGAGCAGTAATAATAACATCTTCACCAAACAGAGATTTATTTATTTTTTGTTATTGTGTTTTTCTATGTGTAGGATACAATATAATGTTTGCTTTCGTGAATAGACAATAATTGTTGGTTGGGTTGGTTGTCATCTCATACATACAAAAGCATCATATTCCTACCCAAACTTTTGTTCCTTTTTTTTTTTTGAGTTTAAAGCTGTTTGAGCCAGTACTTTTGTTGTCTTGTGGTCCGTATTCGTTCATTTGATAACATATATTATTCAGATGCTGAGAAAAAAAAAATATTATTCAGTTGATCGAATGGGATATTCATGAACCTAAAGAAGGCAAAAATGGAGAAGATAATGTTCAATGATTGATTGATACGTAGGCTAGAATTTTGAGCTACACAAATTTTCCTTCCTCTAGATTATTTGTTAAGTTTAATGGATGAAAATAGTTTTCAATACAAGAAACCAAAACCGAAAAATCATTCTAAATTTCAAAAATGAAAAAAAATACTGACACCTTAAAAAATAAAAGCATTCATCTGATATATATTAGTATTTTAAATTAAAAAATAAAACAAAATTAAAAATATTATTTTATTAAACTGTTAGATATATAACTATTTTTTGAGTCTCAAAATATCAGCACCCAATTAAAATATAGTTAAAAACATTTGTCTGAGCATGCTTGATATAAATGTTTGGCATAAGATGCTGCAGAACTTGGCAATTCGATGGAATATGTTATCTGATGATGACAATTACCTAAATGTAAGATATTGAAAACTAGGGTTCTCTGAATGTATATTTGATAGCGAAGTTTTGAGGAAACAAAGGGTTTCATTAGGGTTTTGGAAGCTATTCGAAAAGGGAAAGCATTTTGGATGGTTTATGATATGAACACGATTTTTAACCCTTTGCTTCATTGGTATCCTTTAATTGCTAGCAGCAGAACTTGACCTTATTTATTAATGGAAGCGACCCATTTGGTTTTCCCTCTCAGATGTTGTCTTCAACATGAGAATGGCAATTCTTTCACTGGAATAACAATGCACTGCAAAATTTCTTGTTTTACAAAGTGTGCATGTTATGATCTTACCCCTGTCATGAGTCAAACTACGTGCGTTGATTATTGCACCGAATTCCTCTTCAACTCAAACTTCGCTTTTGGAACCAACTTTTACAAACTCGTGTGAATGAACATGTATAATAATTTGGTCAGGATCATTTCACTGATGCAAAATCAAGTTCTTTTTATACAGTCAAATAAGTAATCACAGTGTTGTTAACTTTAACTCTTTTTATCGATAGCAAAAAAGACAATTAATACATACAAGATTATACATGAATAGAAGCTTATATATAAGATATTTATTAAAATAATAATTTTTTAGACTTTAAATGTATTGTCGAGATAATTTATTGAAATGAATGATACATAAAATGAATAATTTTTTATGTAAAAATAATTAGTGTACAAGTTCTATAATTGGTGGTGTGCTAAATTATGAATAATCCAACTTCTATTTACATGGAAAAAGCCTAAAATGTGTATGGTGAAATGTGGATTTGTGAAGTGTGTAGAGAGGAAGGACAAAATTTGAGTTAAGTTCTTGGGTTCTATATTGTACATATTTATTTTGATAATCATAATAATAAAGAAGCTAAATTCATCTCCTAATGGCTGTAATGCATCTCCATCATTAATTATTGATTCAGAAGATTTGATAATGGAGGTCGTTTATGGCAACACGTCATGTTTCCATTGTAAGAAATGCAAGCAATCCATGGAAGAGTGTGACATTCAGAACTGATATTCCCCAAAATTAGAATCCTAGTGGGCAAAGTTAGTGTGTATATATTGCTTCAAATTGAAATGAATCACTCTATCATCCCCTCCAAGAAAGAGTAGATGATAATGAGATTAAAAGTAGTGGACACATATATTTGTCTCTACCATTTTTGGTAAGAAAGAGTAGATTGGAATGTGATTAAAATTAACTCTCTTATTTTGTAAGGATTGGGACACAAGAATTGGCACCATTGAAATGTCTCATTTAATTTAATTAATTACCGATAAAAAAAACTCTCTTATTTTTTAGGCTTATCCAATTATACATGTTAGTTTTTTTTATAAGTAAAGAGTATAAAATAAAATGAGATATTTCAATAACGTTTCAACCCTTATAAAAAAAACTCCAAACTAAATTTTTTGATACCCAACCAACTGAGAATCCAATCGATCCTACAAAACTTTAACCATAGTGACAAAGACATGTCAAGACCGATAGGAACATGATTACGACAGAATATAAATACATCATTTATTCAAATGAGTCATGTTCTGGCACAAGAATAGAAGTTAAATAACACCCAGAGATATAATCTTTACTAGAAAGCAGAAGAACCAAAAGAAATAAATATTAAACCAAACCTGCGAACATAGTATTTCTTTTTTTTATTTAATAGTATTATTTTAGTTAAAAACTATATAGTGGATAAAACACAATTATTATATAAAAAAAAACAATATACAGCTTAATATGCTTTTTTTTAATTAGTTGCTGGTAAAATAATGAATGCAATCATTTACACTGCACTTTCTTTTATCTATATTAATATATAAAAATGGTATCAATTTTGAATAACTTTTTCATGTATATAATTTTCTTATAATTTTATATTTATTATGATAACGTTCGGATAACTATTAGTGTTTCTGTAATTATAAAATGTGTTTAATATTTTCCTTGTCTAAAAGTCAAAAGCTAGTTAGGTTTTTTCATTTCTCTTTTGTTTAAACGCGTATATATAAGAACGTAATGTTATAAAAAAAAATGTAGGATATTGTATTTTGGTGTAGAGTTTCTTATAATATTATGGACATGATATCTCAATGTGATGCGACAAAGTGAGGAAGGAGGGTCCAGCTAAAAAATTTACCTCAGGGGAAGGAACAAATTTTGGACCACCATGGTAACTGAGTAGTCAGAGTCATGAGGCACAAGATGGGAATTGCTAAGAAGGACACCAAAGTGTGGCACCAAAATTATGGATATCTTTTGAGATTTTGTGTCACCGATGTGAAAGGAACTAGAGAAAAACCCCCACCAAGAGAGATGGATGGACTTATCACACAATACATGAGGTGGGTTTTGGTTCTTAGAGAAAGCTAAGGAAAGAAAAGAAACTAAATTAAGGTGAAGATATTCTCAAAGCTCTTTCTTGTCTCCCCTTTTATTACTTTTTTTAATATATGTATTTTTGAGACCATGCATTAAACCTCTCTTGGGTCTACAAAAAGAGCTCTTGTTGGTGGCGTTTTGGTTAATTCATGGAACTTGTTATTTGTCCCTTCATTTTTCAATGACTTTATGCACCACAAGTCCTCTGGGCACGAGAGCAATTTCCAATGTGGAATATGATGGTTCAGCTCATCTCTTCCTCCAACTTCACTCACAATGATCTTGCAATTATCATCCTTGGATTCAGCAGCCATGTTGTGTACAAATTGGCACAAGGCTCTCACTAGCTTCCCTGAGAATGGACCTTCATGGTGCACCCCATACATGAAATAGAACCCAAATGGGTTGAAGAAATCAGGTATGGTTGGCAATTTCAAACATGGGAACACTTTATCAATCAACCACCAACTCTTGGTGCATAACAAGCAAGAAAAAGGTGCTTTTCCAAGCCTTAGCTTGAATATCTCCCCACTGTTCCATACACTGAGCATAGCCCAACTGTTGGGGACTTGTCCATCTGACCCAAAATCCCCCCAAGCAATATCTCCCTTGAAATAGGCCACCCATGTCCCCAAACTTAGCTTGTTCCTAAGTATGTTGCCTATGTCATTAGGAAAAAACTCTGTGGACCCCATGAATCTTCTATAGAGGTACTCAGCTTGGTCAACCTTCAACCTTGCTATCTCAATGTTGGATGATACTTGAAAGCAATGATGGTTCACCGGGTTCACAAGAATAGCTGGAGTCCTAAACTTGGTGTAGCCAAACTTGTCCATAAAGAGACTAACCGAGGCTTGGTTGTCTTTTTCTGTTGCCATATATGCATAGTCCACATCCTTGGAAGTGAACCATTCTTCTAGCCTTCTCACAAGGCTTGAGCCAATCCCTTTTCTTCGGTGATGGGGTGATACCCTTAGGCCAAGGACATATCCTACCTTTGCCAAATCGTTCGGAGGATGACCATGAACCGTCACCAGCTTTATAGACCCTTGAATCACACCAACCAGTTCATTCTCCAACTCTGCCACCTACCACCAAATTGAACAGTTAGTGGACATGATGATCAAACAAGAAGAATATGAATAAGTAGAAGAACAAGAAGAGGTGAAAGACACAGAAGATTAAATTGTGGCACGTACATAATGAGAATATAATAAGAAAGTTTTGAAGCCATGAAGTTAGTGCCTTATAGTGGCTGACATAGCATGCATATCACTTACCAGCATCATGTACATTGGACTGTTTCGAATCCTACAAATGGGGTCACCCATAGTGTCTGTGAAGAGGAACACGCTTTCTGATGGCCCTACCTCGCATCTTCTCTCAAGATCTTCCACTTGAGCCCTATCATATTGCCTCTCATAGCTTCTGATTCTGAACTTGTTGAATTCCATACCCAAAAGAAAGAGATTTCAAGGATGATGAAGTTAGAAGGAGTTTTATGTGTGATGATTGAGCGAAACAAAAGTAAAAGGAAGCTCAAAGCTTAAGAAGTTACACAAGATACAAATAGCAAGACAGTGCAACCGACGAGAAGTAATACAAGTACCACAACGAGAATGGTTTGGCATAGACTTCATTATGATAATGATTTATATGCATGAGATAGAAAGAAAAACAAAATACAATAAAATACAAAAAAAAAGGTGGTGGAAAGAGAGAGAAAGGAAAAGGTAGTAGAAGTAGAAAGAGAGAGATTGAAACTAGGGAGAATGTTCTTTATCAGATTCATCAATAACCTAGGCTTCAATAATAATAGTAGACAAAGGTTAGATTAATAATGGAATATGTTTTTTTGTCTCTAGCTTTTTGTGTCCACTCCTCCTATTTATATAGGTTAAGGTAATGTTATTATTGTATGTAAAGTTAAAATTTCTCACATGACCTAATTTTATCATTGATTTTTTTTTTCACCCTTCATTTTATTTTTATTCATTTACACACAATTTCATGATTAAAATTAAATGTAGTAAAACGAAATAAAAATTATAGTAATACAATCGCCTCTAAGATCGATTTGCTCTAAAAACCAGTTCATTTATTTTTTAAGTAAAATTGCTTGATTAATTTGGAAACAATATTATGTCTGACTTGGGTGGCGTAAGTAAATCATATTGATTATGTTTTATATTTCTTGTATTTTAATTTGTGAAATGTCTTGATCTATGTAAACGTCTGTTTGGAAAAATGTTTGATTTGTAATTATTGGTGAAATTTGGAGATATAGGAATAAACACATCTTTAAAGGTGTATTATTCTGAAATTTTTTCTTTGGCTGAACTAAAGATTTGGTCTTTGATTACAATTAAATTTGCATCTGCTTGTTTTTTTTTGTTTTTGTTTTTTTTTATTGGTGTCTTGATCAGTTTACTTGTTTGCTTATAATAAAAGTTTTTTATGGTTTATTAGCTTAAGTAAATTGGTTTTATGGTATTGTTCTTTTTAAGGTGTTTTTGTTGGTTTTAAAGTGACAGTTTTTAGAAAATTTGCAATGTCTCTTCTTTAAAAAATAATTATTGGTATATATAAGAATTTCCCTACCCGTGTAAGGAGTAAAAAAGAGTATTATTTCCCTCGCCAAAGCAACTGGGTTGAATTGACATGAGAATGCGCATTTTAATTGAAAAACACTTCATCATTTTTTTATATGAAATACTCTAATAATTATTAATAGAAAAATGATAGGTTGAGAACTTCAAGAATTGTATAACTATATATAAATTTAGAAATAAATATATAATAAAAAAAAGTTGTAATTAAATAATATAAAAATATATTAAAATAATAATATTAAAAGTTGTAATAAAAATTTTGGGTTGTGGAAATACTCCCATAATTACTGATATATGGATGTATAGAAAACAGGTTATTGAGAAGCAAGACTTTGAGAGCAGCAAAATACAGGCACAGTCTCGAGCAGTAAGAACGTGTCAGAAAAAGTAGCATAGGGTTTGGTCAATTAATAATCAGAGTGCAACACACAATCACGCACCACAAAAGAACCTCCTTGAAACGGTAGTTTTTATTTTCTTTGGCAAAATAAGTGTTTTTTCTTTGAATAACCCACTAATTATATTCCTCTACTATTGCCCTTTTACTATAATTATGCAAACAATTTTTTTTAAAGTGTGGAATATCTATTAATTTTTCTTGCGCTTCAAAAATTTATAAAATTAATGTAAAATATAGAGTTCCAACAGTTCCTAACCATCATAAATCATATATAGATTAAGAAAAATAATTTCGAATTTCAAAATCTAAACTTAAATTAGATGTATTTAGAATATAGTTAAGCATTACAAATGTTTGAGAGATTTAGCTATGTAATTTACACTAAAGCTATTTAAGAGAGAGGATAATTCTTGAAAGATGATAATGATAATATATTTTTTCTTTTAAAACACTAAAAAAAATATGTTTATTTAGCTATAATAAATGGACGCAAAAGTGTAGTTATCATTAAAATTTAGAAGCTAATATGCTCAACATAAAAATAGTGGACATAAAAATAGTGGCGGGTGTGTGAGATACAAGTGGTGTGTTTTTTGTGTAGGCCTAGCCTACATGCTCTCCACACAAAATTATATTTTATATGGTTTATTTAAAGAAGCGTGAATTTAGCGTACATGTTGGCCACACAATTTTTAAACTAGAGTGGGCTTAACCTTCATAATTTTATTACATATTTAAATTTAATTTAAATATATATATATATATATATATATTATGTTTGCGTAGGCTTAACCTACAAAATTTTAAATTATTATTATTATTTATAGTTCCAGTTGTCATCGTTTGACCCACACAATTTTTTTTTCTTTTTTTAGTTTATGTCTATATAACCCACGCTTTATTTTATTTTTTTTAATAACGAAGTCTTAGTGGACATTATTTAGGTTCCTAACATCACCTTCACTTTCTTTTGCAGCTAATTTTACTTTTTGGTGTAGTAAAATCAAGTTGTTTTTCTCAGAGTTTTTTTTATTAGTAAAAAATTAAATAAATAAAATGAGGGATTTCAAAAATACCCTAAAGACCTTTATAACATACAAATCATCCTACTAAAATTGTAAACTCACCAAATAAAAAAGGCAATTGATATACATAAATCCTAACCTTGCTATCTGTCTTGCAAAATATTATTTCTGTAATTCACTTCTAACACTACCTTTGCACTCATGCTCCATGGCTTAAGTTGTCTTTGTTTAGTCTCACAATGTCTTTTCTGCATCAAATACTCTTACAATTCTTTACAACTACTGTCCCAACTCCCTTCTAAATGGTGAACTATGTTGATGCAGAATAATTACTCCAGGTGCATGAAGTCTAAGTACTGCAGTGTCATATCTGCATAAACTGCAGGTTTGTTAGCTTTTTAAGAACAACTCATTTTAGTTTTCACTTTCTACACATTTTTATGTCATTTATGAGACCAACTATTTTGAAAGCAAGATGGGTTTTCCTAAAGTGACTTTTATTTCTTGTTATATTTTTATTTTTTTTATCAGGGCAATGAAGTGAATCTCTTTCATAAGGAATTTAGGGCAACCTTTTTCCAATAATTTGGAAATTCATAATTAGAATAAAGCAAAGCATGGTTTAGTGGGGGTTTAACTTTCACTTTCGAATCTAATGCCTAAAGACAAAGGGGCCACCCACGGCCACACAACACAACACAGACAGAAACATATCTCAAATAAATTAACACTTAAAAAATGGAAATAAAAGCCTCAAGTGTTGCTTTGTTAATCCGATAACGACGTTCCCCAATTCCAAAACCCTCATTAAATTAATCTCCTATCATTAACTTATGAATCCCTAATTCCACTTAATGATGTTGCTTTAGCTAAACACACCCCCTTTTCTTCTTTGGTCAACACGTAACCCACCCATAAGTAATCTTAAATGTTTAATTAGGTTTTGATGGACTATTCTCCTATATAATATAGGATTTTTTAATTTAATTAATTAATTAATGAAAGAATCGGTGCTGTTAAATATGGTTGATTAGTGAGTAGATTATCGTTTATGAAAGATATTTAATAACCTGCCGACTTGTACGGAACGGGATTAAAATTGCAGATTTCTAGTCAAGTCACGCACTTTAGTTTATAAACTCTATTCATTTACAGTGTTTGAAAGTGGAGAAAATAAATATATAAAGGAAAATAACAAAATAGAAGTTATTTAATTTTAGAAAAATTAAAATTTTATGTTATGACTTGGAGTGTCGTCTGTTGATAGTAATGATGTTGTTTCACATTTTTTGTATTTTAACTTATGCAACGTTCCAAATTATGTTTATTTTGTTTGGGGTAAGTATTTGGATTGTAGTTATTGGAGAGATCTGGAGACATAGGAATAAGTACATCTTTATAGGAGGAGTGATTGATCATCTAGAGATTTTTTCTTTAGTTCAATTAAAGGTTTGGTCTTGTTTGACTTTCAAATGTGATTATACTTATTTTTCTATTGCTTGATTCCAAAACTTTTTTGTTTTTTTATCAATAACAACTGTTAGTTTGAGTAAGTGGTTTTGTGATGTTTTCTTATAATAATTTTTATTGAATTCTGAGATATTCTTATTGTTTGGAGTTTCATAAGGGTTGAATCACAGTGATCCTTATTTATTTATTTCTCTTTGCGGATAAAAAATGGTTTTATTTCAAGAAAAATATTTTTATTTATTTATACATACAAATTTTGAAAATTTCAATTCATACATGATCAATTACATTAAAAAAAAATATTGGTGCGACTATATACGTGTCTACCTCGTATTTAACAGACACATTATAATTAATTTCTTTCATTAAAATTACCCGTAAATTAAAAGAATCTCGCATTAATTAATTTAGTCACTCAATCATGGTTTATATATAGCGCTTAATGATATTAATATTAAAAATGAAAGAAAAGAAATAATGTTTGTGATGGGATAGGGGAGATTTGTTGGATAGTTTTGTAATGAATGGAATTGACTAAGGAATGAGCGTCAGCATCGTACGAAAGGCGTGCAGCGTGGCGTGCGTGAGCCTGAGGTTAACCTAACGTCGATCCACACAAAAACATAATAATACCATATCTTATTTTAAAACTACTTTCACTCTCTTTATTTAATTTATTTTTTTATCAGAAAAAAAAATTAATAAATAAAATGAAACATTTAGGAGTAATTCAATTCTTATACAAAATAACACTTTAAATTATTTTTTTTCTAAAGATACCTGCTGAACATACAAAACCACAATACTAACAAAAAAACGTACACATAAAAGATCAAAAAGTCATCTTCGTACAAGTCACCGAATCCAAGCACCAATCAGAAAAAAAAAAAAAATCCTAAAACAAGATTTAGAATAGATCCAAGACTAAACATTGACTTGAACCATAAGGAGATGTTTGTAAGAAGAATTACTAGTGTCCAAGTACAGAGGTTGGAAAGATCTTAGGATTAGTAGGAGAAATAAAGAGAATCCTTAAGGTTGAAGCATTTAAAGAGAGTCTGGGCATTAGAAGAGTGAGAGAATAATTTTGAGGATAAAGTTACTTGGGAGATAGGTGAAAGAAAGAGTATTATGTTTTGGGAGGATAAATGGGCTCAGAATGGTGTTTTAAGAGTTTTGTTCCCTGGGATGTTTAACATATCCTCGTCTAAGATGGCGGACCTGAATGAGGAAGAGGTCTGGTATGGAAATCTTTGGCAATGAAAGTTGGATTGGAGAAGGCCCCGATTTGAGTGGGAAAAAGGTGATGAATGTCAGTTGATGCTACAGTTTGAATGGGAGAATCTGGTTAAGGACACTTAGGTTTGGAAGGAGGATGAGTCTTTGGTATTTACAATGCTTATAGGATATTAAGGAATGAAGAAAATGGGGAGCAAAGACAATTTTACAAGTTTTTTTGGAGTATAAAAGCTTTACTGTCAACACAGCCAGTTGCGTGGAGAGTTTTAAGTGACAAGCTTTCGATAAGGAATAATTTGGTGAAAAAAGGGATAGTGTTGGAAAGTAACTTGTGTGTAATGTGTGGTGATGAAGAAGAGATGACTAACCATTTTTTCCCAAATATAAAGTAGCTTGGCTAGTATCTAGCAGAGGACAAAAGATCATAGATTTAGGTTGATTCATTCTTTAGTGATAAAAGAAATGACTTCTGCATTTTGAACATAAAACACCAACCACTATTTCATGGATCAAACTTGTCATAAGAACCTCCCTAATACAACCATGCAAACCATTGTTGATTTATACTCCAACAACCTTAAGGTTGGGTTAATGTAAAAGTACTTTTCACTTTTTTTTCTAAATACTCTTTTACTTTGAATTTGAATACAACAAATCTCACATATCACTTCAAATTTTTTAAAGATCACATCAATATTTTTAAAGAAAATAAATAAACTCTCTATAAATTCTCTAAAGTCTAAACTTACATAAATGTTAATAATTTTGTTATCCAAGAATAGAAACCCATATGAAATCAGTTTTCTATTTTCAAATTATGATATTTAAAGACCAAGTTGATATTGTTTTTTATAATCCAAGTACTAGTTGAACAAATATCAATCTACTGTGGTTTGTGGTTTAGGAAAGTATGATTGATAAATGTTATTACTTTAGTGAAATTTCATAAAAAAAAAAAGAGTTAGATATTTATTGATTTTTTAATTGTTTATTAAGTTATGAATTAATCCGAATTTGAAAATTTATTTTAATAATATATTTTAGAGTTATGCGATTAATAAAATTATTTATTTTTAATTTTGTGTTATTTTTTAGGAATTTAAAGAAAGATCAATCAAAGGGATATATTATGAATAGAGATGTCACTTAATCCAAGTCCAATTTGGTTAAATAAGGGACATAGAAAAAGGGGAGAAAAAACTCTAAGAGACGATCGTCAAGAAGAAATGCTCTAAATTTTCTTTTTTTTTCTTTCAATCATCTTTTGGTGCATGTAATGGCTATCATGAGTGACTAATTCCTTTCTTTTGGGATTGAATGTAATCGTTTCAATTTCCTATGTATTGAGTTGATATTTATATATAACATTCTTCTCTTATTTGATATTGTTATTTTCATTTTATGCTTAAAGCTTGAATTTTTATTCTTGATTTAGATTATTGGAATTGACTAGGAAATAGTTCTGATGATCTTACTTAAATGAAAATACTTGATGTGTTTTAATCCAAAGAATAGATTATTATATATATCAAATATTTTATAACATCTTTTCTTAATGATGAGAATTTTTGTTAAATAGGTTAGGAATTCATGTTTAGGAGATAATCTTAATAATTTCATATGTGAGTAATCAATTGAATGACTCTTTTTGTTGCATCAATATCAATTAAGTAAGAATGTTATATATTTTTATCTACCAAAACTCAAACCAATGAGAAAGATTAACTTCAATATTCCCAATTCTATCAATCAACTTTTAATAATCATTACTATGTTTTTATTTAAATTACGAGAAAATTTTATTTAAACAATACTCATATACATTGAATTCCATTTAGTGCACACATTTCAATATCTAGTAAATGTTATACATTGAGATTTTAATAAAAATGTTTCTTATGTGTTTGATATCCATCTTTTGAGACAAATGATTACTTCTAATTCGTTATACTTGTCAAATTAGGTCAACAATTTTGAAATGTTTTTTTTTTTTTTTATCAGCAATAAAAAATCAATAAATGAGAACCACTTCAGGGGTGGTCCAACCCTTTTACAAACACACATACAATTTAACTCCTAACTCGACACCCAAAACCGCCGGTCAAAAGACCAACTAAACCAAGCGCTAACTAGCTTTACCGAATCAGCCGTATACAGGCCAAAGGATCCAGAACCCAACAGGGATAGGAAAAATAAACTTCGCGGGACTTTGCAGCAATCCAAGACCACACCTTTACTTGTGCTGAGGCAAAAACTTCTAACGCATCTGCCACTCCTCCATTAAAGACGATCGAGTTCCTATGCTTCCAAATTTCACTCACAATTCCAACCCAAATTGCCCCCCAAACATCATTAACCGAAACAGATGCCTGACTCAACCTGAATTGAATAAAATTTTGCATTGGATCCGAATGGATTACGAACGACACTCCAAGCCACTCAAAGCAAAGGCACCATACCCTCCAAGCAAAGTCACAAACGGCGAACAAGTGACTCGACGACTCATCGACCTTCCCACACAAGCAACATACAGGATTTTCAACCACCATCCCGCGCCTTACCAAATTAACCCTAGTTGCAATCCTATTTTCCAAAACTCTCCAGGCCAAGAATACAGCAGAAGGCAAAGCTTTACACCTCCACAACCTACAGTAGGTCGGAGAGGACTCCCCATCACTAACCCTCCTTACGTTGCTATAAGCTGAGTTAACAGTAAAACTTTGAGACCCCTCAGCCTTCCAGATCCAGCTATCCACCCCTCCCACATCCATCTTCACCCCTTGCAGCAACTGACTCAACTGCTCCTCCAACAACTTCTCCCAGTCAAAGAGGGATCTACGCCAGCACAAATGCCAAATCCAAACACCATTAAACCAGTTCCCGAACTCGGCCACCTTAGCAGCTTTAGCCGTGCTAAGCGAATATAATCTCGGAAACATTCCCTTCAGAGCACCACAATTCAACCAGCTGTCCTCCCAGAATGAAATATTTCCTCCATCACCAACTTTCCACTCAACCCCATCTTCAAAACTTCTGCCCCAGCCCACCGAGGCCCAAACCTCCTTCAAGTCTCTCCACCAAAGAGAACCCCTACAGGGTTTACCTTCCGCTCTCAAATTCCTCCATCCACCATATTTAGAGTCAAGAATCTCTTTCCACAAACCTCCCTTGGCCGACCCCCACCTCCAAATCCACTTGCCTAGCAGGGCCAGGTTAAAAGTCTTTAAGTCAATGATTCCAAGACCCCCGTAGTCCCGAGGCTCGCAAACCTTATTCCAAGAGGCCCAAGCAATCTTCCTTCTGTCAGAACCCCACCCCCAAAGGAAATTTCTTTGGATCCGAACTAACTTGTCAACCACCCCAAATGGCAGTTTGAATAGGGACATAAAGAATAACGGAACTGAAACAATTTTGAAATGTTAGAACAACGAAATCTGTAACATTTTGTTTTATTAAAATACTAAATTAATGTAAAAAAATTCATAGTAATAATACTTATATCTTTGAATGATCGAAATAGAAATTCATTCATATGATAGTATACATGCTCATGTAATTAGGGATAAAAGAATATATTGTTAATTAAAATTAGTTTAATGAAAGTTGAATTTAAATTTCGAATAAGTTGTTTTATATCATTCAAATTCGTCTTCCTTTAAACTCACCAACATGTAATTTAATCATTAGTACATGTCAATAATTTCATACATAATTTAATTCATTTTTGTTTAGTACCTGCATAGAATCAAAATTAATTACAGTTTCAAATTATAATTTTATTTCAATTCATCTAAGTAGAAAGTATTTTAAATCACAATGTGTTAAATTTTAATTAAGTGTGACCAATGAATAAAAATAATTCGATTGGGCAGAATGGTTTGTAACAAGTAAGAGTATATAATTACCGCCGCAAATTTGCATGAAAGTTGTCAATACAAAAAAAAAAAAAAAACTTATAATAACATGCATGCATGGAACTAATCTACCTTTATGCCTTTTCTATTTTTAATTATATCTCTGCATTATATGCATATAAATACAGAAGAAAAAATTCATTGGTTTTTTCCTTCTTTTTTTTTTCCTTCCACTTATAATTTAACTTCTGTTGTGTAAGGGCTTGCAAGCAAAAAAAAATGAAAACTGATGAATTAAGCTCCTGCACATATTGTTGGTATTATTATTAATCAAGAAGGTATGTTGAAACTATCATTGAAAGAGGTTTTAATCGGCAACTGCTATTTTCTACACTTTAGATTGATATTTTGAATAAACGTATAGTGCCACTTCATGTACAATGTTAAAAAAAAACAACAAATGAGGTAATTTTATTTTTATAATTATTCCCATTAAATATTAAATATGATCCATTAATAATATAGTTCATTATAAATTATATAAATAAATATATCACACAAAGCAAAAGTTATGTTATTATTTTAATAATTGTTGTATTGAATACTAAATACTTACTAGAGCTACCTTTTGTAACATTCCTGATCGAAAGTCAAAACTTGAGATTTAGGAGCATAGAAAGAAGTGAAGCACAATTAAGATAGGGGTGACAAAACAGGTCAGTCTAATCCTTTTTGGCCCGGGTTGCCAAAAGTAGGGTGGAACAGGCTAACCTACCAAAGAGATACAAGTTGAAATTAGTAACGGCCTCGCCAGAAGGTGGGTTGGCGAGTTGACCCGTCACCTTTTCCATTTTTTCTTTTTTGTTATTTTTTATATATTTTGAATCCATTTACTTGGTTATAGTCATTAACAAAAAAAATGCAAAGAAGAACAATAAAATTGAATCAAACTTAATATTTTAATAAACGAAAGTTTGATGCCTAAAAAAATAAATATAAATAATAATTTAATAAATCAAATGATTTATAAAAAAATTAATGTAAATAAAATTGTATATAAATGATTGTTCACCACCAATTTTAATTCCAAAAATATTAAAAAAAGTGTTTCTCTGCCATGAGTTCAAAAGATTAACTCATCCCTCCTCCTAAACGAAGACAAACTAACAAGTTGATAAGCTTTGTAACCCCTAATAAAAGTAAATAAATAATTGTTCTACCAGAATTTCTTACTGTATTAATCCTTAGTTAGTTCCCGTATACAATGTTCAAAATAATTGCACTAATTGTCTATTTTACAAGGAAAAACATTATCAAGATTGGATGAAACAACTAACCTAGAAAATCTATTTAAAATAAAACACCACAATAGTTCAAATAGATTGTTGCCTTACTTGATCTGTAATTCATTAAGTAGATGTTAATTAAGATTAATGAAGATTTATCAAAAGTAATGAGAGTGACTTCATAATTTTTATCTTAGCATGTTGACAATATTAATAATTTTACTTTTAACTGGAATTAAACATGTGACAAACAATCACTTTTACGAATAAAAAAAAATCTTAGTATGAATTAGGATTGTTGCTGTTATTATAAAATTTTGTCTCCTATTTTGTTATTATTACATGAGTAGAAATTAATATATGTTTTATTATAATTTTATTGAAAACGGTATATTAATTTTTAATATTATTGTGTTTTTTTAAGTAAATATATTATTAATCAACCTTTCTGTGACAGTAAATTAATGAGACTTATATTATTATAATAATAGAAAATAAAAAAAATGAAATTAATGAATAAATATTTATTTTAATTAAATCTGTCTCTTAAATATAAAAGGCATAAGGTTATTTTAAACCTTTAAATGGCTTATTAAATATGAAAAAATTAAAAAAAAATAAAATATTAAATAAATATTTATGTAACTAAATAATCAAATGAATTTCGCCCACAAAAAACTTTTTTTTTTTTACTTTAAAACTGCATTTAGTAGTAAATAATGAATGTGATAAGAGTAAAACAATACATGCATGTAGAGGTGCAAAAAAAAACTAATTATTTATTGTATATAAATAATAAATTATTATGATAGCAGAAAGTGTGGGTCCAATGGGGACATGAATTAGAAGCAACAGAGGTATTGGACGGTGGTGGCTTTGCTTCGTAACCTTTTTGGATAAAAAAACAAACAAAACCTTCACAATTCGATACACATCAACACCAATCATCATTGCATCAAAAATCAACGTCACACACACATGCCCTACTTCTAAATTTAATTTATTAATATTTCTATAATAATATCAATAATATATTATGTATGTATATACACATTTTTTTTGTTATTTTTTATTAAATATCTCTGCAAATATGTAAATTATTATTTTTTATTTTAAAATTGAGTTCTATAGCCCAAATCAATTTGAAAGAAATCGATATTTATATTTATAATTTTTGAAATTTAAACAAAAAAATCATATTTGGTAAATATAATTTATATGCAAATTTTATGCATAAATTATTTCATACTAAAATTGTACATAAGAAATATGAGTTTGACAAAATGTTGTATTACCTGTTTATGATTAACGATTTAAAATTTTACCACTACTATTAATTTTCATGCATTTTTTTCAATCAAAATAATACAATTAAATCTTTCTTAAATTATTTTGTTATTTTTTTCTTTAAAAAAATTACTAAATTGATTTTGTACCGGTAAATACAAGTTTAGAACAATCTGATACAACTGAAATTCTACATGACAAGTACGAATTTAATTATACAATATTTCAAAAAAAATAAAATTCACATATGATCTCAACATAATATATAATTTTTAGAAATGATTTACCCATAAAATTTACACAAAACTTGTATTTACTAGATATAACTTTTTTGAAATTTTAAAAAATCATGAATGTGAATGACAATATTTTCAAAATTAATTCGTGCTCAGGTATACGATTTGCCCATTCTAAAATAAAATAAAATATTTTGCACATTTACGAAAATATCAAATCAAATTACACTAAAACCTATATACACATTACTTTTCTGCATAAAACTCTCAAAATCAATTAATCTTCTTTTACTATTTTTTACTTTTTTACAAAACTGCAACAATTTATCTCTTCCCCCTGAATGTGAATTTATGTATGTAATATAATAGTTATTCTACCAACAATAAATAGGTATTTCTACTAAGATTATGACATGTGGTTTATATTTTTTTAAAAATTTTTTTTATAAAAGGAAAACCTCTATAACTCATCATTTTAAGATTTTGAATTAGAAATGATACTAAAATTGATCATATATAAAATAATTCATGATCTAAAAACTTTAAAATTTCAATCTCCTAAATTAGATACTCTTATCAATATTCACTCGAGAAATAACGTTGTAGATTAAAGTTTTGAATAATATTAGTTCGAGTTTAAATTGTTTTTTACGTACATATACCTTCTATTCTTATAATAAAATTATAGGTACGAAAAGTGTTAATAATAGAAGATTGTTTCAACAATTACGGGTAGATTATTACGTAATGATTGAAACTCAGATTACAATTTACACGTTTAAATCAAAATAAAATTACATGTTAACCGTTCATGTTCTTAGACTTCTAAAATAAAACTAATATTAATTTTATTTTTTATAATTTTTAGGTTTTTTTTTAATTATGTGTAGTCTTTAATTTATGTTTTCTTATTTTAATCTTTAGTAACTTTTATTTTCCATTATGTCTCTTTAATTAGATTTAATATGAATGTACTACTGATATATATTTAGACTTTTTCTTCATCTAAGTAAGGAAAAAAAAATAAAAGAAATATTATTTTTCATATCCTTTGCCTTCCCTTTTTTTTTCCTTTGTTTTATCTCATTTCTTTATTTATAATATGATTTTTTGTAACAGCAAGAAAGAATAAATAAATAAAAATCACTTTATGGATGATCTAACCCTTATACATAGCACAAGAGACGTACATGACACGTCCAAAAACCCAAATCCAATAAGAAACTAACACCTACCAACAAACCTAGAACACCTGGAGTAGCCTCCAAACCAGACAATCCAAAACAAACACCAAACAAAAGGAAAACACCAGACAATAAATCCAAAAACAAATCTCCTCAAAAACCAAACACCTCACAAAAACACCATCCAAAGAACACCCTTATAGCAAAACAGAAACCACCCCAACATCAACAACCCACCAACCAAAAAACTAACCAACAAACTAAATCAAATACAAACATACCAGGAGATCAAGACATCAATATGAAATGAAAAACAAGCAGATGAGACTTTGGAAGTGACCCAAGACCAAGTCTTCAATTATACCAAAGAAAATATTTTAGAGTGATTCATCACACCGCCTTTGAAAATGACCTTATTCCTATGACACCAAATCTCTCTTACCATTGCAATCCACACATTCCCTAAACTTAAATTAAAAGTTTCAGAAGAATTACAAATATTAAACTGTAGGAAATGTGAGTGAGAATGATGTGAGTATGGAGAATCTTGGGGGGCAACCAACGTTAACCCTAACCACACAAAACAAAGATTCCAAACAAGCCAAGAAAATATACACCTAAAAAACAAATGATTAGTAGATTCCTCTTTTAACCCGCAAAAACAACAAAAATACTATCAACCACAACTCTGAGTCTAGCCAAATTAATTTTAGAAGCAATCTTATTTTCCAGCACCTTCCAAGCTATAACACGGCCGAGGGTAAAGCCTTAATCCTCCAAAAAAATTTGAACATAGGGGAGCTTTCTCCTTCAATCTCACCCCTTAAAAGACCATAAGTTGTATTAACCGAAAACTCAAGTTTGGTATAAACCTCATATTCCTGTTCCATTTGACAGGATCCCATATGCAAATTTAACAGTGTAATTCCCCAAACTCACATCTTTCCATACCCATTCATCCTCTTTATCATGATCAAATTGTTTTTTGTTAGATGTACCATTTCATTGACCAAAATTTCCTCCTAAGCAAACCAATATCTTCTGTAACTCAATCTCCAACACCATAGATCTTCCTTTCAAACACCGAATTGACCTATGAACATACCATTTTGGTTTGAATTGACGTATAGTCACGGGAACTTGTCTTTCAAGGTAATCTGTCCTATTCAAGTATCTTCTCAAAACAAAATTTTATTCTTGTTTTCAAATTTCCATGTGATATTTTCCAAAAACCAAATTTCCCTAACTTGAAAAAACCTAATTTTTTTTTATATCTTTTCACCACAGAAAATAAAATTTACTCTTCGTATCCTCAAATAAAACTCTTCATGATCCGTATTTAGACCTAATAATGTTTTTCCACATCCCTTTATCTTCCCTTCCCAATCTCCAGAACCGCTTTGTTAATAAAGTGATGTTAAACATCTTAAGATTTTAACTCCTAGACCTCCTTCATGTTTAATCTTACAAGTTGTTTCCCACTTAACCCATATAATTTCCCTCAGCCCAACCACATCACTTAATCTTTAAGTGTGAATAAGCAAACATTAAAATAAAAAATGTTAAATTAAATATAATGCTACTAACTTTAATCGAAAATGTAAGAATGCAGAACTCATACACAAAGCTTAAGCATTTTGAAGCCCTCAGCCTTTTGTCTTTTTCTTGGCTTTTCAATATAGCCTTTACATACACTTAGCTTTAACCCTCTTTGTTTCTTCCAACTACCTTCCTTTTGCTCACTAATCATAAGATCCCCCATTGTTAATGGAAAAGACACGTGTTACAAGGTCCTCCAATGGGGAAGTTCACAAGTGTAGATGAATAGGTTGGGTTCCACCACTGAATTGGAAGAAGGAGAAAGAAAAATGGTAGTGGTAGGTTCCCTTAGGTTCATGATTGTATTCTCCACAACAAGTGTACCACCTGTCTTGTTGTGCCTTTCTTTGCATGCATTATGTTGTCCTCCTCTTCACTCCTTTGGATGCTTACTTTTGGAGTTTGCATTCACAATGTGCCAATGAGTCCTAGATGGGGACCCACTTTTCTCTTCTCTTCTCAAGTGGGAAAGTGGGTCCCACCTAATTCCAAGAAATGTTGTTTGTTTTATTTTGGACTCTTCCTCATACTTTTCCTCATCATCCATCTTCATTATTCATCATGAGTTTCTTCTCTCTTCATCCTCCAAACTTAAAAAGAAAACAAAAACATTCTCATTCTCATCCAATCTCCACTTCTTTCCCCACTCTCAAGCTTCATTTTCAACCAAACAAAAATAGAGTACTATTGCTTCTTGTTGGTGTGCTGCTTGATGGCTTCCTAGTTGGTTGTTGTTATATATAATAATTTGTTTAGTTTCCAAAGAGACTTTATATATATATATATAATCTTTCATGGATCGTGTTTATCCACTTAGATCATCCCTTGGTGCAGCGAATTCAATCATGCCTATATGTGCACAAAAGTGTTTGAAAATTAAAAAATCATGCATCTTAAAGTGGACCTATTGAAATTGTTGGTTTCTTTACGGGGCCATAGTGGAAGATTATGGATTTAGTTACCAAAGTTCATTATCTGTAATAGAGGAGAAATGTACATTTCAAAATTATTGGAATTCTATGTCGATAAAAACATTTTATAATATACAAGTGTGTATAAATTTTATCTTAAAAGATAATATTACGAAGTGGACTTTAAGCCTAACTCAACACATCCCTCACGCCGAGACTGCCAACTCGTGCGTGGGACTATATATTTTGGATGGACTTTAAGCCTAACTCAACCCCATAAAACCGGCTCATAAGGTTGAGGTTTGCACCCACTTATATACTATGAAAGGCTCTCATCTCTAGTCGATGTGGGATCTCCAACAGATAATTTTATAATATTAAATTAAATTTAAAGTACATTTTTTAATATATATTGGAGTCATTTTAGAGTCTATTTTAAGAAAAAGAGTGTGGAGCTTATTAGACAATTCACTATCAGATCATCCATAAATATATAGTCTAATACATGTTGACATCCATGGCATGAAGGATATGTGTTAGAGATCAATATAAGATAAAATCCACTTCCTAATAAAAATCGTATCTCATAAAGAAATTTTTATGATAAATTCATGTTTCAATTTATGGAAATTTATTCAATTTATTTGAAATTAAAAATAAAAAAACTGTATCTTTTTATCTTAATTTTTTTATAATATCTTAATTTTTATTATAATTTTGTATGTTTAATAAAATAAAAACGTATAAAGATAATTATTATACTAAATGAAACACATGAAATATCGTAACTAAATATGAGTATAGTGTGTTATCGCTATACAAATACATTTACAAAATTATGCAAGAATGTTTGTGATATTCTATTACTTTTACAATTTTTTCTTTAGTTCATGTGATATTATCTTATATAGTGGATCTTATACTGTCTGAATATACCATTTCAGCAATATATCTTATGAAAAATAAACTTTAGTAATTCAACTGTTAGATTAAATTTTTCTATGAAAATATAATTTAGAAAATAGATTGATACTTCATCGACACAACTTCATTATATTATATTCTATACTTAAAATTGAAATAAATAGATATCATGAAATTGTATATGTTTATCAACGAACTATAAAAAAGACAAACTAGGTTGATTTACATGTTCATTTTATTGCTTTACATTTATTAAATTTATACTTTACAAAAGCTTATTAAATATATTGCAAATTTGCCAAGGATCATACTTTGAATTACTAAAACTTTTAGGTAAATTTTACATATTATAGAGGCATATTAATATGATATATAGAGTGTAATCACTACAACAAAAATTAATTTTAAGATAGTTTTTAAATGACTTAATAATTTGTTTGTATTAATAGCGAATAATCTGATATCATGAATAGATTTTTTTAAGATAATTTTGAAATGACTTAAAAAATAATTTAAATCATCCTAATAAATTTTTTAAGATAAATTTTAAATGATTTAAAAATATTTTTTTAAAAATTTAACATGATTTTATAAAAACTTATAAAAGTGATTCATAAAATAAAATTTATACTCATGTATATATTATAAAATAATTTTATTTTAATTTAATGAAATATTTTAATTTTTAATATAAATGAATCTTTAATCAATTAAAGTGATTAAACTTATAATTGTTCCGTACACATGTTATAATTATTTAATTTGATGGAGGGAGGTATATGGAACTTAAAAGAAGGTGGCATTTTGTTGCTTTAATGAGTTTGCCTACTTAGGTGTCCAAAAATAGATAATCTTACAAAGATTTCAATCACTTTCACACTTATCTATATCTTTTCTCATGATTTCCTGCTACACAGTCCTATTTGCTTTTCACTATCTTTTTAGCTGGTGATTGTTATTATTCATTCATGAACAATTGTTGCACATAAAGCAAAGAAGAGCAATATAAAAGAAAAGTTGTCTATCTATTATGCCATGTTTAAAGATTTTCAATCTTTTAAGGTCCTCTTTTCTATTTCATATACTTCACATAGATTCACTTATCAAATAGCTAGGGACCCTTGTTATAATGGTGTGTAAATATATATAGTTGTACTTTACTATGCGTTAAGACTTAAAATGCATTACTATAAGTAGTTCACATAATGCTTTTTGAGGGGGAAATTGTATTCCAATATGTACATGAAAAAAATGTAAAAATGTATAAAAAAATCCATTAATAGTGATAAACAAATTTAAAGAAAATGGATAAAAAAAATGACATAAAGGCAAAGAGGGTTGAGCAGGTAAAGTAAGAAGAAGACATAGGGCAGATCAAAAGCAATGGAAGCAGTTAAATTAGTACGGAGTACACAGATCACGTCTTTAACTTTTTACTCGTTTATCAATGGCCTTTGAGCAATGATATTAATACCTACACCAAACAGATTTTTATTTATTTATTATTATTATTATTATTATTTCTTCTATGTGGAGAGGATATACAATTGTTGGTTGTCATCTCATACATACAAAAGCATCATATTCCCTACCCAAACTTTTGTTCTTTTTTATTTTTTTGAGTTTAAAGTTGTTTGAGCCAGTATTTTTGTTGGCTTGTGGTCCTTCCTTCATTTGATAACATACATTATTCAAATGATCTAATGGGATATTCATGAACCCAAAGAAGGCAAAAATGGAGAAGGCAATGATCAATGATTGATTGATACGTAGGCTAGCATTTTCAGCTACCTATATTTTCCTTCCTCTTCATATTATCTGTAAAGTTTAATTAATTGAAATAGTTTTTAATAGGAGAAACCAAAACCAAAAATTCATTTTATTTTAGATGTTTAGTTTTTTTAAAAGTTATACCAAACTCAGTATTTATTTGTTTGTAATAAAAAAATTTGTTGAACATTTCAAAATATAGTTAAGAACATTTGAGGTGTCAAACACAAAGATGAGGACAAAACACAACTAGTGTCTGAGCATGCTTGATATAAATGTTTAGGTATAAGATGCTGCAGAACTTAGGTTTTCGATGGAATAGATTATTGATGCTGACAATTACCTAAATGTAAGATATTGAAAACTAGGGTTATCTGAATGTATATTTGATAGCGAAGTTTTGAGGAAACAAAGGGTTTCATTAGGGTTTTGGAAGCTATTCGAAAAAGGAAAGCATTTTGGATGGTTTATGATATGAAGACGATGTTTTAACCCTTTGCTTCATTGGTATCCTTTAATTGCTAGCAGAAGAACTTGACCTTATTTATTAATGGAAGCGACCCATTTGGTTTTCCCTTTCAGATGTTGTCTTCGACATGGGAATGGCAATTCTTTCACAGAAATAACAAAGCACTGCAAAATTTCTTGTTTTATAAGGTGTGCATGTTACGATCTTGCTTCTGCCATGAGTCAAACCACGTGCACATGATTATTGCACCGAATTTCACTTCAACTTCTCAGGCTTTGCTTTTGGAACCAAATTTCACAAACTCATGAATCATGTTATTGATGCAAAATCAAGTTCTTTTTATATTGGTCAAAATAACTAATGTTAACTTTGGCTCAAGGGTTAGTCACATTTATAAATACATAGAAGATATATATATAGTACATGAATAGAAGCTTATGATGATAAAAAACAAATAATGAATAGAAGCTTATATACAAGATTTCTTGGGTTTCTTTTATTATTGATTGAGATGGGAAAGAGAGTAGGATGTCTTTTGGTTGATATGTAGATGGAAAAGCTCTTTGAGAAAATCTGTTTTGATGTATAAAGGTTGGACTATCCCTGAAGTGGTCTTATTTAATTTCATTGTTATTTGCTGATAAAAAAAAAATAAAAAATGATGATAATATTTTTTTAGATTTTAAATGCATAATCGAGATAATTTATTTTAATGGATGAAGCGTGTACGTTCTTCAGTAAATAATTTATTAATTTTATATGATATATATATAGATGATGGGATCATTTCAAAAAATTAAATATTTAAGTGATGTTATATATTTTAAATATGTAAAAATGTAAAATTAATTTTTATCGACAATAGGAAGTTAAATAAATAAAGAAACACTTGGAATGCTTGTAAAGTGTTGAACTTTAAAATAGTATCATTTTTTGCATGTTGTTAAAACTACTTAATAAGATAACATTTTTATCCGAAAGTCTCAAACTACCTAATTGTAGGTAGATACTTATAAGTCGGCGTTATTTCTAATGAATTATAAAAAATAATTAGTGTATAAGTTCTATAATTGGTGGTGTTAAATTATGAATAATCCACCCTTTAATTTAAGATGTAGATGAATTTTTATTAGTAAAAAAAATAAATAAATAGAAACTATTTAAGGGTCATCTGATTTTTATAAAAAAATAAATTAAAAGAATTAAAATCACACATCTCTACTTGTCCCAAACATTCAGTAAAACATAGTAAAACACCAACCAAAACATAAATCCGGGGATATTCATAACTCACATAAAAAAAACATAAACAAACCACTAAAATAATGAGACCCCTTTACAAATAATTCCACACATGATTTCAGAATAAGTGAATACTGCAGGTTTTTCTTTACATGTAATCCAAGTCTAAGTTTTTCTTTGTACCACTGCAAAGACCTCTAAATAATCAACTCTCTTATTCTTAAAAACACTTCTATGTTTCCATATTTCACCTACAAAAGCAATTCACACTCCCATACTCTGAATAGTGAACCAGTCACATTAGAAGGGCAAAACATCATGAGGTGTACCTTAGCAATCTTACAACCCAGCCAAGACAAACACAATTCCAAAATTCTCCAAGCAATCTTACACTTAAAAAAGAGATGACTAACAGTCTCCTCTTCCCCACCACAACTCACACAAACTACTTACCAAGATCACTCCTTGCCTCAACAGATTATCCTTTATTGTTATCAGCACCCTCCAAGCTATAACTTGTGCAAATAGGAGGGACTTAACCTTCTAAAACCTCTCGAAAGGACCCTATCTCCACCTCGTACCTCTTTCTTCAAAGAATTATAGGTAGATTTCACAGAGAAGCTAAGCTTTTCATCATCCCTCCAAATCTATTTATCCACGACGCTCTCCCTCTCTGCAACTAACTTCTTATAGTCCAAAAGACCCATCAATTGAGCAACCTGATCCTCTTTCCACTCAAACATGTTTCTCCTCCATGTTATCCACCCACGTATCTTCCTAGAACCTTACATTCTTCCCATTCCCTAACGCCCACCCAATTTTATCTTCAAAATCACTACCCCAACCCTCTAATTTCCAAGCCCTTTTTAAGTCTCTCCACCAAAGGGATTCCTTATTACTTGTGACCTATGTAACACAGACACTCATATGATACGAATACGGATATTGATACGGACAAGAAAATACGTATAATATCTAAAATGTAGGATACGGGGACACATATCTATATAATATATAATTATGAATTATATAAAAGATTATGTGCACAAGTATATTTCAAATTTTTTTGTAGCAAAAAGATGTTTCTCATGGTTGGTTCAAAAGGATTTGTTCCTTATTTTTGTATTTCTCTTTTTTAAAATTGTATTAGAATCGTGCTATAATTGTACCGATACGCGTTTTACGAATGTCGTATGAGTGTCAGTGTCCAATACATGTGTCCGACATAGACACACCATTTAAGAGGAGTGTCCGAGTCTCATAGTTTGTGACTGGACTCTTTAACCTCCTCCAGTCGTCATACTTATTAAGATATAGATGTTGTGAAATGCATATAGAAAGGACAAAATTTGAGCTAACACTATAAAAAAATTATTAAATAAAAATTAATTTTAGAGATAAAAAATAATTAATTACTATATTGACTAGTTTTAATATTATTTTATAGACTAAAAAATGTATTAGTATTTAAAATAGTTTTTATTATTAATAAAATTTATAAAATAGTTTTTATTATCAATTTAAAAATTAATTTAAATTTTTATTAATAATAAAAAATATTTTAAATACTAATAATTTTTTTATTCTTTAAAATAGTATTTAATTTAATAAATATGATAATTAATTATTTTTTATTTTTAAAGTTGAATTTTATTTAATTATTTTTTTGAAATATAAGTTATTGAGTTATATATTATACATATTTATTTTGATAATGATAATAATAAAGAAGCTAAATTCATCTCCTAATGGCTGTAAGGTTCATCATTAATTATGGATTCAGAAGATTTGATAATGGAGGCGTTTATGGCAACACGTCATGTTTCCATATGTAAGAAAATGCAACCAATCCATGGAAGAATGTGACATTCAGAACTGATTTTCCCCAAAATTAGAATCCAAGTGGCCAAAGTTAGTGTCTCTATATTTCTTCAAATTCAAATGAATCACTCTCTCATCTCTCCAACAAAGAATGTATGATTATTCTTTTTTTTAGTCTGTTGCTGGTAAAATAATTAACTTCAGTTGTCCTAAAAATAAATATTTACAGAACATTTTTCACTATAAAAAAATTTATTAAAAAACAACTAAATTTATAGATAAAAAAAATAATTAATCAATTATATTGATTAAATTAGATGTTATTTTAAGAATAAAAAATAATTAATATCTAGAATGGTTTTTATTATTAATAAAAATTTATAAATTAGTATTTAAATTAGTTAGTAAGATTTTAATTACTAATATTTTAAATTTAAAATTAATCTATAAAAAAATTAATAGAAATTAATTTAAAATATAATATAGTTAAAAGCTAAAATCTTGACCATTAATATCAATTTAAAATTATTTTATAAATTTTTATTAATAATAAAAAAATATTTTTAAATACTAATAATTTTACTAGTTTATAAAATAATTTTTAATTTCATTTAATAATTAATTATTTTAATCTCTAAAATCAATTTTTATTTAATAATTTTCTTATTTCATGTCAACATTAATGTATAAAAATGGTACATCAATTTGAATAACTTTTCGTATATAATTTCTTATAATTTTATCTTTTATTGTGACAATGTTCGGATAATTATTAACGTTTCCACTAGTGTAAATAGTGTTTTTGTAATTTTAGAATGTGTTTAATATTTTCCTTGCCTAAAAGTCAAAAGCTGGTTAGGTTTTTACTTTTTTTTAAAATGATTTAAACCCTTCTTAAGAACGTAATGATATAAAAAAAAGTATTTTTTAAGGGTTACATAGATTTAGTTATTACCAGTTAACAAGAATCCGTTGTAGTCTAGTTGGTTAGGATATTCGGCTCTCACCCGAAAGACCCGGGTTCAAGTCCCGGCAACGGAATTTCATTTTCTTTTTTTTCACAATACTTTTTTTTTTCACAATACTTGTTTTTTCACAATACTTGTTTTTTCACAATACTTGTTTTTTCACAATACTTGTTTTTTCACAATACTTGTTTTTTCACAATACTTTTCTTTTCACAATACTTTTCTTTTCACAATACTTTTTTTTTTCACAATACTTTTTTTTTCACAATATGTTTTTGAAAAAATAAAACTCTATCATGATATTCATCTCAAGACTTTCTCTACACACGTTACACCTTATCCATGAGTGATAGTAGATAGTTGCAGAAAACATATGTATGATAACAGTTGGTAAAATTATAAATAAATTACAATAGGAACTCACTGAAAAGTAAAGTTATTTTGTAAAGAAGGTATACAACATAAAGGAAACTGTTATACTATATGTTTAGGTCCAAATTGTTTGAAACATTATTTTGAAACACATAAAATTGAACTCAGGTATTATCTCCAAGCTAAACAGGTTGAAGGTGTGGCATAAACCCTCCATGCTAGCCATCACACATGAACTAGTTCATCATGACTCCAGTGTTCCATTTGAGTGTTCCTCACCTGCAAAAGTGGAGGTTCCATTTGCCAACCGGTTCATGCTGTTGGTAGAATAATTTGAATATGGTGAGTGTGCAGAAACAGGACTGCTTCGTGAATACCGGTTCTGCGCGACTGTGCTGCTCCTGGTTACTTTCAGACGAGCCTTCCTACCCTGAATGAAGCATTCAAGCATTTCCATGGTAGGAAAATGACACATGTGAGAAAACCACAAGGCTCAAATGCATGCATGTTTGGAGATTAAAAAACAAATAATTTCAACTTTTAATTAGTGTACATGGATTAACCAATAACATAATATACTGGTGTAAATCAAGTCATTGATTTCCATGTTTTTCTCAACAGTTCCACTTGTAGTTTTTCTTGATCTTAGTCTAACAGCAAGACCCCTTTTTGATCTTTCATGATATTCTCCACTTACGCTACATGGTATTATGAATATATATAGGACTAATTTGTTATAGAATTAAAGAAGTGATTTTTTTAAAGATTACAAAAAAAGAAAGAAAAGATAATTCATGTTTATGTACAATCATAAAAAACGCTTTCAAGAAAGAAAGAAAAAAACAGCTGATTTTATGAGAAACTATTCAAAATAACTTCTGGTTTTAATTTAATTAGATTTTAGATTCTTTTCAGTTTCTGATTGTTCTGAAAAGCTGAAATCAATGAAGGGAAAACTAGAACATTTGAGGAAATAATTTAATAAGACAAAGAATTGTAGAAGATAAAAGAATAACCTTCCCCATGCACTTCTCCAAATGAGGAGCAAATCTCCCAGCCATGATTGATCGACCACAATTCATGCACTGAAATATTTCATTTGCCACAGGAGGATGAGTTTGTCCGAATATGTCAACCACATACTTGCCATTTGCTTCACTACTATTACTAGGATCAGCCACCCTAACCCTGGCTTGTGCTGACAGCTTCAATTCTTCATCTTCTTCTTCCAAATTAGAATCTAGTCCAAGCCTTGCCACTCTGTGACACTCTGATGCCACATCAACTATGATGGAATCAAGGAGATCCAAGAGAAAGTGAGATGAAAGCTGCAAAACATCCCAATATAAGCAAATAACCATCAAAATATATATAATAGAAAAAAACATGTGTACTTTAAATGTTTCAATTCACTGAGACATAAATAATTACTTTAGGCACATGCATGTGAGAGTTAATCCACAATAGAAAGAAACACAAATATGATTAAGGTATTCTACTAAGACTAGTATCTAACACCACTTAGTGTATTTGATTTTTTTAAGGAAACAAATAAGGGGAGAAGAGCGGCATATACTATTTCCTCCATCCTTATTCTAAAAGAAAGATATTATATCAGACACATAGGTTCGATGTTGAAGATAGACTCCCCACTTCATGCATCATCGAACCATCTTTCTCTGGAAAAGAAAACAAAAAAACAATTGATGAATTTTGCAGGGAATCCTGATGAACAGGGTCTGAAAGTCATGCTTCTGCAGCACAATATAACGAACGTGAAACAATTTGATGAATTCACAACTCTTCTTGCTTTATTAGACTATTGCTGTCATCTACATGAAAATGTCAGTTTTGTCTTTTAATCCAAAATTTCTTCTTCCATTTCATTATTGATCTTATTATCATCTTTATCTTGTTGATCATAACCAAGGGGAAAAAGTATCATTCATAGGTATGTTATGTTTCAACATTATATTTTCAGCAGTTAATTTTAAAGGAGGGGAAATAAGGAACAGGAAAAGAAGAACGAACACAAAGTCATAGAACGGAGTTTACTCATCAACAATTTCTTTTTTGACAGGGATTCCTAAATTATAACTACCAGTACAACCCCAAAACTTTTCAGGAGAATGTAAACTGAAAGTTGAAATGCACCCAAACATTGTTTGCAACAAAAGTTAGTTGGAAAGCGAAATGTGCTAGGAATTTGCATAAAACTCTATCATTTAATTATTGCTGCACTCATAGGAGCATGTCTACTCAGAATTGAAGAGCACACCTGGGAATGTTGCGACAAGTCTTCCTCCTTAGGAACAGACATGAGTCTTGAATAAGGCTTTTGGATCCTAATCAACACCAATTGCTGGTGAAAGTCAAACGACTACAAAAGCTTTAAGAAAGTATAAAATAAATAAGACAAGAACTGAAGAGCCAAAATAATAACAAAAGGAAACAATATGACATCTGCGTGATCTGAACCTATTGTTAATAGTTAATTTGATTTTGATCTTTCAAAATATGCCAAGACATCATTGAAAAATTTCTAAAGACAGTAAGACATTGTACATGCTTAAGAAGGCATGGGCTGGTCCTGAAACACAGTGATAAAAATTTCAGTGTAAAGTTCAACCAACAGACTCTAGGAAAATAAGAATCATGATGAAAAGAAAATACAATCAGTTAAAAGAAAAAGTTGCGACTTCAGGAATTAAATTGAAAATGTATCATCTAGATATAATCAACGAGGATAAAAAAAGAAACAAGGATTACTCCGAGTAATTTGAGTATGAAGTGATTGACAAAGATAGTCATAAAATTTGATCATCATCATTGCTAAGTGTCTATACACACAAAAAGTGGTGGAGGATTTAATTCAACACTGACAACAAAATACAGTTACCATAACCCTGGAATATGTTCATCATATACATTATACATCCTTTGTCTCAATTTCAGCCAAGGTCTCTGTATTAACTTTTGTCCCTTTCATTATTCAGAGTTAGAATGACCTATCAATTTCCAGTTTCACAAAAATATTCATTCACAAACTTAAAATCCACAATCTTGAAATTCTTCTGAATCATAGAATTTGGGTTTGAATCAAACTAAACTCTACAAGATCAACTTTTAAGGTAATGGTTGGCTCTTATATACTTTAATTTGACAATATTACTAGTTGATATTGAATTTTAAACACCCCTCTCTTATTTAAGGACTTATGTTAAGGACTGAACATTTCGACTAGGAATGGACATCAATAGATGATCTGATGACAGGTAGTTTGATAGGCTCAACGACAATTGGTTTGACAACTCTTACATCACCTTAGAGTTTCAATTTAAGTCTAACTTAACCTTTGGAAAACGGTCTGTGAGTGTTAACCTCCAGTTACATTAATTTGTCTATATCATTAATGTGGAATCTCTAACACTGATCTCCACTTCAACGTAATAAACCAGAAAAAAAAGACCAACTTAATCATTCTCAACCTAAACATCAACAATCACAAATGGAGAAATATCTTGCAATCTATCTGATCCAATGTAATTTCAATTCACTTGACATATTCCATTTCTTTTTTAACTTTACTTATGGGACAGAAAGAGGCCAGCTATTTCAATATCTCAACCAGACAGAATTTTCTTTCGCTGCAAGTATATGAAAGAACATACTCTCCACATTTTTCAATCTCTCTGATATCTAGTTCAACCCCCAACACGCGATCACAATTTTAACATTTAAAATCTTAAATTGACCATTGCTTCCTAACATGGAGGTGACAATTACACTCAACAACCAAAGTGATGCATAATTGATCACAACAAAAATTAAAAAGATAAAAAAAACAATTACCCTCATACCAAGAATAACTAACTGACACCAATCACCGCCAAAGTGTTCAAAAAGTCCAGAGCAGAATGATACATTCAAGAAATTTCCAGAAACCAATTAAGAGTGAACTGCAAAAGGTGTAAAAGATTGCAAAGAAACAAGAAGGAAGAGCGTAACTAGAACAGAAAGAAAAAAGAATAGAGCTTGAAGTGACAGATGAAGCAAAGTTTGAACCTTTATGATCGTGGAGAGAGAGACAGAGAGAGATCACGGGGAATCGTCGAAAGGAGAAGCGAGGGCTAATGGTGATTCTGTGATTCACAGTACCAACCCCTCAACTGGGCTCTCATTGGGTACAATTTCTAAAAAGTCAAAATTTGAGGGCTAGAAAATAAATTTTGAAAGTACATTATAAATTTAGTCCCTCAAATTTTATTATTTATTCAGCTCGTTTTGAAATAACTTATTTTGTACCGTGAGATGGTGGATTTTTTTTTCACAGTAAAGATGAAAAAAAAGACATTAAATTAGATAATCTTACCTTTTTTAAGTCACTGTTCTTCCTGAAATTCTAAATATCTCCCTGTTTATTTTAATTTTCTTCACCTAATTACTTTTTTACTTCTTTATTTTCTTTCTCACATCATTAGTAAAATTGTATAAATAATTTTTTATCCTTTTAAATCTAGAATATTTTTCAGCTTAGATGCTCAGAATAATCTATTTAGTCTATACTCAAATGTATTTAAGAAATTTATTTCTTTTAACATATACTTTTCATAAAAAAATAGAGATTTAACTTATTTAAGAGACAAAATTGTATACCAATTATGACACATTATGTAAGTTATAGTTATTAAAATAATGAATATTCGTAAATATATTTTACCAATGTTTAGTAAGTAATTTGAAAAGTTTTTTTTATCTATCTATATTCTGGAAAAATATATTTATAAAATTATGATGTGATGTGATTGATGATGATGTTGGTAGTTGTGGTGATGATGATGACAATAACAATAATGGTGATGATAATAATGATGATGGTGAAGATAATAATGATGAGTCGTCATCATTTTTATCATTGTCTTCGTTATCATCGTTGTTTTCCTTTAGTTTATCACTATAACATTTTCTTTCCATAATCCAAGCATATAATAAAGTGAATGGAACCAAAAAAAGCAAAAAAAATGAGAACTTATTTAGATCAATATTATGTCATTCTATGCTGATATAAATTTTATCACCTATGTAGCAGAATACTTGGTTAACAAAGTAAAACACTACACTATACTAAGATAATTTGAAGTATATATTTTTAGTTAGATAAAATTTCTAATAAATTAAAGATGAACATTAATATTTCTTGAGAAAAATACAAAATAGTAGATAATGAATTAGAGAGTTTGATTTCCTTTCTTAAGTTCTCGTATTTATAATGACATTGGAAGTTTAGTTACAATGAATGAGAGAAAAGAATATGAAATGTCACAACTAGAAACTAGGTACAACATAAATCAAATAATATCTTTTCAATAAAGTATATTTAAGATTGTCTATTCTAATATCCTCCTCAAGTTAGAACATACAAATTGTATGTACCAAGTTTGGAAGAAATAAATTTAATTTGAGATCCTTTCAAGGATTTTGTTAATGCATATGCAAGTTAATCATTGCCTCCAACAAACTTAGTACATATTTCTTTGGGCAATAACTTTTTCCGAATAGAGTCAACTTTTATGTGTTTAGTCCTTTCATAGAACATTGGATTGGAAGCAATGTGGAGAACAAGTTGGTTGTCACAATACATCTTCATTTGATGAACCTCTCAAAAGTTTAATTCTTGAAGGAATTGTTTTACCCATATAAGCTCACAAGTGAAAGATATCACTGATTTATACTTCACTTTAGTTAGGAAAGTACATTTTGTTTCTTACTTTTTCAAGAGATAATATTTTCTCTAATGAAAACACAATATCATGTAGCATCTATCCGTAGGAGAACTCGCCCAATCAACATCACAATATCTATAAATTTAGATATTACCTTTATCTTCATATAAACCTTGTCCTAGAACCTTTTTTAGGAACCATAGAATGCAAATGACAACATTTCAATGATCAAAACAAGGATTTTAAAGGAAATGACTTACAACACCAACTACAAAAGATAAATTTAGTTTAGTAGTGGTAAGGTAGGATGGCTTTCCAATCAGTCTTCTATATCTTTTAGGATCAGAGAACACTTCTCCCTATTTTTCCATTAATTTTTAATTTGGATCCATAGGACAATCCACTAGTTTACAATCAATCATACATGTCTCTTTTAAGATATCTAGAGCATGTTTCCTTTGAGAAATTGTTACACCTTCCTTTGCTTCGACTACTTCAATGCCCAAAACATACTTGATACTTCCAAAATCCTTGGTCTGAAAATGATTGAATAAATTTTCTTTTAATTGAAAGATTTTAGCAGTATCATTCACTATCATGACTATATCATCAATATAAACTATTAAGTACACACATTTTCCAGGGAGCTATGATACTAAAAAATAAAATGATATGCATCACTATGTTTCAGTCCAAATGTTTGAACAATGTAGTTGAACTTTCCAAACCATGCACGTGAAGATTTCTTGAGGCCATAAAGAGAGACATAATTTACAAACCAGACTACACTCCCCAAGAGCAACAAATCCAAGATGTTGCTCCATGTAGACCTCTTCCTCAAGATTGTCATGCAGAAAAACATTCTTAATATCTAATTAATGAAGAGGCTAATGATGAATGACTGCCATGGTAAGAAAAAGTTTGTCATTAGTTATTTTGGTCGCTAGAGAGAAATATCACTATAATGAGCCCATCGACATAAATGTATCCTTCTAGTACCAATCAAGCTTTTAAGGTGAGCAACATTACTACTAGGTTCAACTTTTATAGAATAGTCCCAACGACGACCAACTGTTTACTTTTTGGATGAAAGAAGAACTAACTCACATGTATCATTATGTTTAAAGACATACATTTCAACAATAATGACTTGTCGTCATCTAGGATGATCAAACCCTTGTTTCACATTTTTAAGAATTGTAATAAAAGATACACAGAAGATAAAAGAACAATAGTAAGGAGACAAATAATGATAACTTAGAAAAATGTAAATATGATGAAGGTTGCCTACGTTTGCATATGACAATAGGCCAACTAGAATCTTTATTATTAAGATTCATAGTATGGAATGATGATGGTGAAGGACTTGATGACCTAGGTGAACTGGGTTAATGATAGGAATTTGGATTATTGGAACAAGTTGGAATAATGTTTGGAATTTGATACACAAGTGGCTCATCTAAAGGTATATGCAAAACATGTTGGATAGAGTTAACATCTTTAGAAAAGATGTAAAAAAAAGAAAGGAGTTTTTTTAAAAAAGAAATAACATTTTTAAACATGTAATGTCTTTTAGTGTTATGGGAATAACATCAATATCTTTCTAAAGATGAGAATTGTGACATCCCTACTTTTAAATAACTATTATTTATTTTACCTTTAGCTTAAAATAAAAGTTAACAAATCTTACACTCTAATTCATGATTATATTTTCATTTAAAAAGTATTTAGTATTCTAAATAAAGTTTAAACGTTACAAAATAAATCAAGTAATCTTTAAGAAACATAAATTTTAGGCTTAAAACCTGACAAACATAAATTAACATTAAGTGAGTGGAAATGTAATCTCCATGAATTATAGATTTCAAATATCTTTTCAAGTATCTAATATAAAAGGCAGAGTATCATAATTTTTTCAACGACAACCCCTCGCTTATCACATGTTATATTGAACAGCTGTCACTGTTTTTCTTTCCAATTTCTTGTCTCTTCTCTGAAGCATGTGGCTTTTATCTTTTGCTCCCTCTCTCTATCTACAATACCAACGTATAATATGTGAATCTCTTCATATATCCATAATATTTGACACTAAAAAATATGAAAAATATGAAATAGAAACAACTTTTAACGATTAAAATAATTAATTACTAGA
Source organism: Phaseolus vulgaris (assembly GCF_051622355.1). Taxonomy (NCBI): domain Eukaryota; kingdom Viridiplantae; phylum Streptophyta; class Magnoliopsida; order Fabales; family Fabaceae; genus Phaseolus; species Phaseolus vulgaris. The sequence continues at coordinate 24,840,696 of NC_143503.1, forward strand.
AACTAAAAAAAATAAAAATTTTAAATTAGTTTATATTATTGTTAAATAGTTTTTAAATTATTATCAAATTAACAACCAAAATTTTAAATTAGTTTATATTATTGTTAAATAGTTTTTAAATTGTTATCAAATTAACAATCAAAGTTTTAACGACCAATTATTTAATTTCTAAATTTGGTAGAAAAAACTTTGGTTGCTAATTAGATACAATTTAAAAACTATTTAACAATAATAGAAACTAATTTAGAAACTAATTTGTTTTAGTTTCTAAAATGGTTTATAATTTAGTTACTATTGTAACTAATTATTTTAGTATTTAAAAATTAGTTTCTATTTCATGATTTTCTTGTAGTGTTATTATTTACCTTTCAAATCGATTTAATATAAAATAAGATAATTTTTTAGTTCCTAAATGTCAGTTAAATGTGAATTGAATGTAAAAGATACTTGATATAATTTTAATTGATTTTAATTTTAATTTAAAGATTAAAACAATTTTGTCTCAAGTTTTTATTATAAGTATTTTTCTTATAACACAAACAAATATCTTTTTTTATTTCAGTGTCGGTCAGTCGATAACTAGAAAATACACGAAAAAAGATGTGATTGTAAATGTATGGAGCATAAGCATATAGTGGTCCTTCCATGTCTCATTCGTATTTAGGACTGTTGGCACATGACAATTAATTTATTTGTTTTTTTAAAATAGTAAATATTAATTATTGTTTTTGAAAATATACTTATCATTAATTTTGCTTTTATACATGTTTAAGATATTTTCATATCTAAATATTAAATTTATAACATTTTATTCTTTTTAAACTATGAAAATGGATAACATACCTAACTCGACTCAGTTTAGGGACTATTTATTGATGTAACTGTATTTGTTGAGTTTCTATCTTGTACTGGAATTTTATCTTGATTTGTAGTGTAATGTTTGTTGGATCCTTAGTTGGTAGGTGTAGAAAATTTGTTTTTGAAGTTTTGTATAAGGATTGGTAAACCCTTAAAGTGTTTTATTTTATTTTTTTATTTTTTATTTATAAAATAAAAGACTACTTATTAGAAATATATTTTGTTTAGTAATTAAATTGAAAAATTATTCATTTGTTTACCGCAGTGTAGATATAACATTACTTGTACGGAAATTAAGAAAATGACGAAAATGTACACATATTTTTGTTTTTTTTATTTGTCGTTACACATACATTGCCCTAAATGTAAAGACGTACCTAAAGAAAATAGCAGTTTGAATAGTCAAAAGAGACTAATTTATCCACTTTTTTTTGCAAGAATATTACTTTTTTGTGAGTTTTAACAACAACTTTTACCTAGTTTGAGTTTGAGTTAAGTAATATCTTTAGAGACGTTAAAGTTTTTTCTATTTTTTAGTTTTAGTGCAATTATAATGTTGGATTTAAAACCCAAGAATAGTCCTTTGTTTTGTTTTTAATGTATTAAAATTAAAATTAAAACATTATCCATCTACTCTTATGCAAAAATTTAATCATCATTAGTGTATTAATTAATTATATCAATATTTTTTTCTCTGCACCTTTTAAAGATAGTCCTTAATCATTTTAAATTATTAACTTTTATTTTTTCAAAAAAACACTGTTATGTTCGATATTATTATGAAAATTGTTCGATAAAAAAATTATTATAAAAATTAATAAACCCTAAACTCTAAATCCTAAATCCTAAATTTTAAATTCATAAGTTTTCAATAATAATTTATTACCAATGAAAAAAATATTATTTAAAAAAAAATGAAAAAAATTAAACCAAAACTCATAAAAAAAATCCCAAAAAAATTATACTTAAATAATTGATACTTATATTTGGTTTTTCTTAATAATCCCTCTATATATATAATCAATTAACATAATTTCATAATAATATTTTTAAAATTGTTCATTATAAATACAAAATATAATTATATAAATATTTATATACATACATATAATAATAATTTGTCTTATGTAAACTGACGAGCTAAAATACTATTCAATAAATTAAATGAATCTAATGAAGAGTACTATAAGAAAATCACGAAATAGAAATAAATTTTTAGAGACTAAAATAATTAGTTAAAATAGTAACTAAATTAGAGACATTTTAGAAACTAAAAAAAAAAATAGTTTTTAAATTAGTTTATATTATTGTTAAATAGTTTCGGTATCTAATTAGCAATCAAAGTTTTAACTACCAATTATTTAGTTTCTAAATTTGGTTTCTAATTAGATACAAATTTAAAAACTATTTAACAATAATAAAAACTAATTTAGAAACCATTTTTTTAGTTTCTAAAATGATCTATAATTTAGTTACTATTGCAACTATTTATTTTGATATCTTTTTAGTTGAGTAATGAGTTTTATGTTTTAGTTGAGTAATGGGTTTTATAATTATATGATACCCATCAAAGACAAACAAAATTAATGTTATATATAGTTTTGTAATGTTATTTTACATATACATAGTTAACCCTTTGTTAAATACACGTGATTTAAGAAACTGCTATTATACAGTTTTTAAGTTTTTCAATTTTATAATTTTTTTGAATACGACATCTCCCCAAAAAGTACTTTTTGGCCACAAAACTGATGCAATTCAATGTAGTTTTATTAAATACAGTTTATCTAGTTAGCTTAATCATGAAGGCTATAAAACAAATTAAAAATATTAATCTGATGTTTAACCCATATATTTTTTATTAAAAAGAAAAGAATATAATGATAAGAGGTTTGAACATCGTGAGTTGGTTATATTTGAAAAACTTGTGTTTTACTGCACTCATATTATAAAACAAAAGTTTAATAACATAAATCAAAACTAATACCATCTGATATCATTAACATAGAATCATATTTTTCTAAATATAACAAAGGTTTAGGGATCAATTCCCATATATTTTGATGAAACAACATAGGTTAGTGTTTAAATAGATACTTCTATCTCAAAAAGATTAGTTTCTATAACATCTTGTACAGTACCAAGTATAATAAACCAACAAAGATTACTTGTTTTATCTCTACATGCAAAAACTTCGCTGGTAAGAAGCAGAAGGCAAAGGAAAAAAGTGAAAACAACAAAGAAACCATGGGCCACCCTGCTTCTGCAGCTACTAATTAGCCATCACCAACTGCAACTGTACCATAAATATTCTCCAACACCAAGGAAAGAAGAAAAATACAAAAAACAAGGGATGAAAATTGTTCATAGGCATCCATGAAAAGCAAACAAACAAATTATAAGATAGGAAGAAAATATCCAAAAGGAAAAGAAAAGAGTGAATGAGAAGGTTTGGTGCAAAGCCGATGAGAGTGACCATTTGGTGCATTCTCGAAAGAGTCAAATGTTTCATACCTCCATTCCAAAAACTTGTCACAGAAGATAAATGGTTTTATATATGAAGAAAATATTATCATCCTTAATTATTATCATCATTATTTACTTGCCTTTCTACCCTTATTGCTATGATGACCTCTTACCCTAGCACTTCTTTCAGCCCTCAACAAGAAGATGAGGTTCAGTTCTCTGATGACAAACACTTTGCCCTACATGGGAAGATCTTGCTTCTGGTTTTTATCTCTGTCTTCTTTCTTCTCTTTATCTTCATCCTCATGTTACCCTGGCTGAGGAAACGTAGGGGTTCTCATGATTCAGGAACAGATGAAGATTCCAATATTGAGGCCCAGAACAACCCTTCTACTCCTTCACACAACTGGTTCAGGAGAAGAAGAAAAGAAGATGTCACACAACATGTAACAGAAGAAAATTAATTCTCCTTTCATGTGAGGAATTGTTAGTTTGCTTGAATTCCTTGAGAATATATTATGTAATTTTGGATATATGATTCATCACTTGTTGTTGGGTTATGTTGGTAATTACCAATATTTGTGGTCTTTGTCACTGACATAACACGTTATTATGGTATATAAAAACATGGAGCTAATCATATCAACATCCTTTTGCTGTATTTACTTTTTAAGCCTTGTGATGTAGGAAACCTAGATAGTGTATGTATAGCTGGGTAGTTAACTCGGTTTAGCAGTTATCTGTTCTAGTCTTGTATTATATTCTACTGTTCCTGGAATGCTATTTTATGTTTTGTTGTATTTTCTTCAAGAAATCACTGCTGCAACGTAACCCACTTTATTTACACCTTTGTTACACTGTTTAAGGGAGAAGAAAAAAACAAAAGTGATATTTGAAGAAGATGCGTGTTGTTTTTGTTTTAGCTAAGAAAAATCTAGATATATTTTAACAAAATATTCTTTTTCTTTACCAATTTCTTTTTTTTAAATAAAAAAGTGTAAAAAATTGGAAATAAGCTCTATTTTTTACAAAATGTGCATCTCATCTTTTTCTTTTTTTTTTACAAAACTTGGTGTCACAACTACCATTCCAACAAAATGTCACAAACTTATTATGGACACAAATTTCAAAAGATCTTTTGAAATTAGATTAAATTAAAATTTGATTAAAATAAAGACAGTGAAAATTTAATGAAACCATAAATCAGATATTTAAAAAATAATATTTATTTTATATACTTTTTAAACTTGATATGATCCGTTCTTATATATAAGCTATGGCTCATAATATATATAATATTAAGTTATTAAAAATGGAAGGAATTTCTTTTAAATAATTTTGAGGTTTGAATCTTTTGAATAAATAATGTGGTATTCGGAGAAAATAAATATTATTTTATAAACTAAAAAATTATTAGTATTTAAATTAATTTTTATTATTAATAGAAATTTACACTAGTATAAAAAAAATAGTCGTGTAAAGACTATTTTTAATCACGGTTCTAGAACTGTCGTTATAAAATCACATTAACGACACATGTTAAAAACTGTCGTTATTCTACTAAATAACAATAATTTTTTTTAAAAATATACTTATAACGACGATTCTCCACTAGAATCGTCGTTATAAATGCTTTTTAAAGACAATTTTAGTTGAGAACCGTCGTTATAAGTGTATTTTAAAAAAAAAATATTATTATATATACTCTAATCTGCATAAAATATCAAATGTCTAGAACAATAATGTATAAAATATCATAATTAAAATATGAAAGTCTACAAAAAGTTTTATAAATATATGAAATTTTTTTACGTCATTCTAAAATGTTATACATGGTTACTTTAATATGCATTCAAGTGAGTTTCTTTGCATTTTCACTTGCAGTTCTCCCCCCACTCAACATGTTATATCCAGAATAAGTTCTAAAATAATAAAATTTCATGTTAGAACATACATATAACATTATATTAATGTAACGTATGAGTAATAAATTTGTGAATGTAATATAATCATAATTGTTTGATAAATCTCTAATTTATACTAGCAAATATCATGCACAATTTCGGAATTTTTTGACAAGTGTAAGTATGAGAACTAAAACCTCAAAATACTTGAAAAATACCTAAATAATACTTAAAAATAAAAAATAATAGTAAACAATGGATTTTTGGAATTTTTGGTGGACGTCAATCCCCTTCGAAAATTGGTCATGTGATTTGTTACCTCATTTCGAACAACTTTCATTTTTTACGCGTCTCCATTCGACTTTTCTATCAAAAGTTATGGTCATTTAATGTTTTTTCGCACTAATTTTTGGCAACTCCAAATCTATCACTTTTCTCCTCAATGTCAAGATTCCTCCATCAAATATACATTAAATGAAACCCTAAACCCTAAAAAATCAACACATACATTCAAATATTTATTAAAAAATTTAAAATCATAAACCCTAAAAATACTAACCTCTTATAGTCTGTGGTGGCAGCGTGTGATTGAGGTGCTGACATGGTGTGTGGGCGTGCAGAGGTGAAAGGTTAGCACGCACGAAGACGAAGGCAGTTGTTTGCTTGCGTGCATTGCTGAAGGTCGGACATCCCCAAACTCATAATCAACACATCGCATTAAATTTATTAAAAAAAGTAAAAAGTATTAAAATCCTAACTTGCCGGAAAAAATCGCGTGAATGAGTGGTGGTAAGATGGAGTAGAACTAGCGGTGCGACAACAGTGTTTTCCTTCGATGGTAGCGCGCAGTTGCATGAGGGAGGCTTGTGAGCGTAAGGGGCGGGATTGACGAAGAAGCGCTAGTGCGGTGTGGTGCAATCGGACGTGTGATAAAGGTGAAGGTAAAGGTGGGAGTGAGAGTGAGGAAGGTGAAGGGAGTGAGAGGAAGAAGATGAAGTGAGTGGAGAGAGTGAGAGTGAGAGTGAAGGTGAAGGGAGCCCGTGCGGAAAATGGTGCTTCAAGAGTCATTTATAACGATGGTTCAACAAGGAACCGTCGTTAAAAACACTTAAACACATATATAGCGATGGTTCAGGCGAGAACCATCATTATAAACACCAAAATTTTGCGAAAAACTATAAAAATATCACCGCCTCTTTTATAACAGTTGTTCTTTACGAACCTTCTTTATACAGAGTCGTAAAAATCATATTTTGTACTAGTGCTATAAACTAATTTTTAAATTGATATTTATCATTCATTACCAATAATTTAGTTACTAATTGCTTTATATTCATTTTGATATATAATTAGTTTAAAATTATTTTTTTTAACATACATTCTAATATAAGTCTGAAACACAGAATATATTTAAGCATTTATAATACATTTGTATATATTTAATGAGTTTATAAAAAAAAAATTCAAAATACTAAAATTAAAGTAAGTATTTAACTTACATTACTTAAATTTTTTTATCGAAACATTATTTTCCTATTAGTTTGCACATTGATACAAAGCACATTATTTATTTAAATAACTTATATATAATATATAGTTAAGGATGGAATACGTTAAATATTCTATAAGAATTTACTATATAACTTACATAATAACTTATTAATTTAGTTAAATAAATGGTAAGACTTGGAAATTTTAAAATTTTACTTAACAAAAATCATATCTTAAATCTTATATTTTATATTTATTATAGTTATTATTATTATTAATTTTTCTTCATCACCACTTTGGATACTTCTCTCTTATTATAATGTGCAACTTTTTCCAGAAAAATTGTATAGAAACTGTCATAGAGTTAAAGTGATTTCAAAACACAAAGTATTTAAGTGTGTGCATCCTAATTTAGAGTTGTCTCGTATTTATTGGGATCATAATCATAAAAAATGCAACAGATAATATTATGAAACACAGATAGTTTTTGTCTTATTACTTTGATTCTTACCTCAGCCTGTTGTATCGTGTGCGAATAAGCACGTTGAAGGTAAGATGATGAATGAGTGCAACAGTGTATTTGAGATCAGAAACAATAGTTACCAGAAAGTGACGAAAAAGTGGAGACAATGAACCTCGTGGCTACTGTGTATGGAAAAGGACTTGACTCATTTAATTTGAAGCAGTTAAATCACTTCAAATTAAGGACTTTACTTTCTCAATTCATAATTTTCTTAATTTTCAAAAGGAGCTAAATCTCAAATGTATGAACTATAGAGTAATGGAATGGGAAGTAGCTTTAGTCTATTATCTGTGTCTCAAAGTGCTCCATTTGCATGATTATAGCAGTGTAGGGGAACAATAGTAAAAGAAGTAAGAATAATTTTAGTTTTGAGACATGAAGATTTGATCATGAATTCATTGTTCATTTTGACTTTATTTGGTAGAAGTAATAAATGTGAGTGGATTTATTGAGATGAATTAGAGAAAGGAAGAAGTGATAAATCCCATGGATAGAAATGCAGATAAACTAATTTAAAATTCACTTTAAAAATAACCTTTCTTTTCAATGGTAGAAAGCAATTGTTAGTATAAAAGATCAGTTTTTACTGTGCATCATAGAATCTATTGTAGACACATTTTATCAATTTATTGGATTTAAAATTAATAGTGATATAACACAATCTCATTTTAATATACATTTACATCTCGCCAAAATTCATTCACATTATTATATTATTATAATATAGTTGTTTTAGTTCTTCAAAGTATTATTTAACAAAAAAGATAGTTGTAATAAGGCAACGATGGAAGTGGGGTGAGTCCAACAGCACATATATGTGCTAGTGATGTGACTGGTCTGGTGGGGATGCAGGTCCTTCCATTGGAGTTATTAAGCTCTAGAGATGAAGTACAGTTGGATATGTTTCATAGTTGAGGTGGTTGGAATGAGGTTCGGTGTGATCTCTGGCTAGGTAGGGGCCTAGTATATGGGTTATAGAGATTTTGGACATAGGAGTGTGTTTTGTGCAAGTTTTCTTGCTGTTGGCAGAGGAAGAGATGTTAAGTAAACATTTCACATTTTCCAATAAGGAAACATTAAAAGAGTTATTATGTAATGGTTATAACCAGACATGTTCAAAAAATACTCAGCTGAATTGTGAACCAGAAAAAAGCATTCATCCATAAAAAGAACACAAGGCAGAAAATTGCCCTCTATGCATTATAGCATTGATTGTGAACATACACTACAAGTATCAGTCTGTTTTTCTGTCCCAAAAACAGACAACTTTTCTAACTGATGGGAAGATATAGAGAATTGATATCTAGTGCCTCGTGTGTTTTACTACAATATGCTTCATATCAGAAAATAACAGTGCCCAGCAATATGGAGGTGAGGGGAACCGTGAGGTTGTCATCAAGCTCTGTGCTGATCGGAAGGGACTCCACAAATGCTGTGCCAATAGACACTAGCAGAAAACTTAAAACCAATTTCCAGCTTCCCTCAATATATCCAAATGAGGAAAAATACCACATATACCTGCCAAACACTAACTGTTAAATAGGATCGTGGATCAAATAGGTTATCACTTTTAAGAGCAAAATAAAATAAAAACAACAGAAGCCCACTGAAAGTTACCCTATAGAAGCTAAGAATCCAGCAGATGCCATTGCAATTGAACCCGCATAGGACTTGTCTTTGTTGTAAGGTATCTTTTCACCACCAAATCTTCTTCCAACAATATCAGCCATGCCTGAAACAACATTAAGAATAAAAAATCAGATACACTCCTTGTTAGGAGTAACACAATGAGGTTTCTCTACTCCTGATAGGGATGGAGAGGTGATTCTTTCTTTCTTTCCTAATTTAATACTTTTAAAAGAACACCTGGTGGTAACATTACCATCTCCTGCACACAGATTACATATTGCAGCAATGGAGATAGGGGAAGTTCTCCAGTATATTATGGATGCCAAAGTAATAGTCGTAGCATAATACAGAGGTCCTTTAAGAAGTTCCCTGGTGCAAAAGAAGAACTGAGAACCAATCAAGAAGAAATGAAATGATATGTGATGAATTACCAATCAATGGAATTTCAAATAAATTGTTTACTTTTATTCTCAGGAAGGACATCCACAACCCAAATATATTTGGCATGGCTTATAATTTATACCATTACTCAAATCTTGATTTTTATATACCATAGTAAACAGTCAAATATATCTGTTTTGTTTGGTTTAGATTGATCAGCATCAGCTTAACCATTTGACAATATAACATATACTTTTATAGACAGAATTAAATGTAGAATGAGCCATGTTTTAATTGTTTCACAGATTCAAATATTTCTCATTGGGACTCAAGAGAACAATATTGCAACCTGTGATCTCCAAATCTACTCATTGATTTCACTGTGGCCTCATCTTTCACTAGTCCAAGTCCAGTAACAATCATCCGAATTATATTCACTCCCGGAATTAGAGCAGCAAAGAACGCAGCCATATTCCCAGTACTGTAATGAGTTAAGAAAGGTCATTCAAGAAGGGAAATTGCAACAGAGCTTTGAACAGGCTCCATAATTCATACACTATAGAATTACCTGAATAGTGGCCAGCAGAGCATGAACATCAGCCCAATGCTTATATGTACAAGTTTCCTATTTAATTTCTAAACATTAAAAATAGTTCATGAGAATTCTGCTAAAGCAAACAAGATACATTAGAAGCACAGCAACTCAACATCTATTTTTAAATCACAAACAACATTCAAAATACTCATGAGACTCTTCAAAAGACAGCATAGCACAATGAAAATGAACCAAAATACTGCACAACTCACTGCTTCTAGATGCATAAGACATCAATCTTAAAGAGAAAAAAGCAAGATAGCAATAAAGCATTTCTCTTAAAAAATTACCATGGTCGAAGGGGATAGCAACACCCTTTGGAACAGTAAATCGTATACAGTTGATCTATTAGTCCCTATACTAGAGAAACAATAAGTCCTTGGCCTATTTTTCTGTGGGTCAACAAAGGATTAATCAACATGGTTAACAAAAGCATAGGCTGAGAGCACTCAAGTAACAGACGAAAAGATTTATACTGGTGCTTCCTTAGTGTAGGCACCAACATGATATGATGACATGTGTCAAAATTGGAGACAAAAATGATGCCTAAGGAGAGTAGCCATTCCAACATACAATAATAATTTAAACTTTTCCCGGTTCTAATATTCTTTGTGATCTCTACATTTCTTCTGCTTCAATATAAAAAAAAAATCCCACTTTTCATCAACTTCATAATGGCACCCATTAACTAAAAAAGTAAACTTAATTTTTCCCGATTCAAAAACATGGAAAACACTCCACTAAAGCATTGCAAAAACAGTCATTTCACACGTCAACACTAAATTAGCCAAAAATTCCAAAGCCCAGCATCATTTTCTTCAACTTAACCCTACCCCAGAAGCAAAAACACAATCTTCCGACCCACCTGGTCGAATATGCCTCGTTTTGCAGTTTCTTGCCACAATCTGAGTAGGGACAAGGCGACAGTGGCGGAAATGGCAGTGGCGTAGATGTCAGAGACAAGAGGATCGTGGTGCAGCATGGTGGATCGTGGAGGGGAAGTGAGAGCGAAGAAGGAGGAGGAGGAGGTGAAGAGGGAAGTGGGTTTGAGTTTGAAAAGAAAAGGGGAAGATGGAGAAAAGAAAGTGAGTCTCGTGGTAGGTGCGTGGAGAGGAGGTACAGAAAAATAAGTAACTCGGTCAACCATGTGGAGTGTGGTGCTCCTAAACATGACGCAACCGGAAAACATCATGCGGGTGTGGCGAGATGGATTTCTTGTCAAACACAAAGGAACTTTGATTTTACCAGCCTTTTAGATCCCATTTTCAGGCTTCATTTCAACTCTGCTACTTCAACAAACTCATTACGGCTACCAATTAAGTAAATATTAGTTACCTAAATTTATTGCAATTTTTTGACAATGGTGAAATAACTTTGTTAGTTTCAAAAGTTTGAATATTGCCATTCAATTGTCCAAACAAATTACATTAGATGTCATGAAATAAGTTATTGGTTCACCAATAAAAACACACTAAAACCAACAAATTTGTTATTGTCCAAATTGACTCAGTCAACATTGATTAGGGATATTTATTCATGCACCCCACATTTTTCAAAATAAATATCATAATTATCTTTTTGGGTGATTATGGAATAGGAGTTTTCTAAACAAAATATGTTTTTGAGAGTTTGTAAGTAAGCAAGGTGTGTTTTCTAAATAGGAAATTCAGAAGGTAAAAAACCATTTCAGAATATATTTTTTAACATATTTTTTTTAATTTTTAAAATGATAAATCTAAAATTCATAAAATATGTTCTAGAAAGTATGTTCTAGAATATTCTAAAAATATAATTTAAAAATCATTTTTAAAAGGACTAAAATTATTTTTTTCGAAAATGATAAGGTGCAAGAAGCCATTTGTTGGGAGTGTAGGGAGAAACACTCATTGATTAGTCATAGTTAGAGTGCATCGAGAATTCTAATTTATTTTTTTATAATTTTTACTTTTTAAATACATATTAAAAACACATCTAATTATGTGTTTTTTTTAAATTAACTAATTAAATTATTATTTTATATATTAAATTATTTCATTATAATTAATAATTAGAAATTAACAGTAAATATTAATTATTTAAATTACAATGTTTTAATATCCTTCAAATAACACGATACAAAAAAGTAATCTTTCAAAATATCTTTATTTTAACTTTTAGTTAAAAAATATCAATTTATCTTCTTAAATTAGTGGTAAGCCAACCCCACTTTATTATACCTAAACAAGACATATATATATATATATATATATATATATATATATATATTAAAAAAAGTAATCTTTCAAAATATCTTGAAAACAGGTTAAAAATATCATATTAAGAAAATGTATATTATTAAGGATTTAAATTTAGAGTTTTTTATTTTTATTTTCTAAGTTCACTTAGACATAAAAAATATTATATTTCTGATGTTTATTTTAAAAATTTATTTTCTAATGAAAAGTTGTATTCAAATAAAATTTAATTTATTGAATAAAATTGTTAATATCATTTTACTTATAATACGTATGTATCGATCGCTTATAATAGACAGTAAATAAGTTTTAATTGAAGACCTTAGATTTAAATATGATAAAATAGTGTGAGTCTAATTTGCATAAATAATAATTCATGATTTTTGGTTCTGACACTTGAATATTTTTCATTACATTTTGTTCCCTATATAACATGTCAGACTCTCTTTCACCAAAAAAGGAAGTTCCTTTTCCACTAAGAATTGTTTCCGTTCAACCTTTCTCTCTAAAGAGGAAGTCACGCATTCAACATGTTAGTTTTTTTATCATAGTTATATTTATTTAATATTATAAAGTATATTTTGAATACTTAATACAACTTATAGATTACATATTTTATTTTATCTTAACCTAAAATTTCAAATTTAAGTTAATTATACTTAAATTAATTGCAATTATTTTTTTAGATATAAAATTTTATTATATATTTAACATACTTTTTTTTATACGAGATTATGAAATGATATATCGATGGTATTAGAAATTAAAGATAAATAATAATTATGTAATATTTATATTATATTTATAAATATTATATATAAATTTTTTTACATGATTAATTCTTATTATTAATTTATTATTATTATAAAATAAACGTGATTAATTATATAATATAATAAAAATAATAAAATATAAAATATTATTATTATTAAAATAATAGTAAGGTGTTAATACTAATAAAAAAAAGTAAAAAAATAATAAATTTATAAAACACTACAAGAAAACAAGGATCTAACATGGGCCAAGAACGGACAGTTATACGTTGGATTATACGTTGGATTTTCGTTGGCGTCGGCAAACTCGAATCCAAATCCTCCCAGTGACAAAAAAGTTTTAACCAGACAAGTTCTTTTGTCATATTATGATTTTTATTATACTTATTATTATTATTAATATTATTAATGTGGGGCATGTGGAAATTTTCTTAAATATGTAACTTAAATATAATTTAATAAAAATTATATTAAAACTTTCAAAAATTCAATTTATTTTATTTTAAATTTATACAACAAATAAATAAATCTAATGTATAAACAACTGTATATAATTTATAAAAAAAATTCTTTAATTTATACAACAAAAAGTTATTTTAAAATATATAACAAATAATAATCTATATTGTTTAATTTATGTATGAAAATATATAAGTAAAATAAATTTAAAATAAATAATTTTTAAAATAATAAAATATTTTATATAACATTTAAATAATTTAAGTACATCTTTTCTTTTACTCAATTAATTTTAATTCAAACACTTAATTAATTTAATAAATTTAATTTAACTAATTTATATTAAAAATTGATAAATTAAATAATTTATTATAATATTAAAGAAATAATTTTAAAATAAATACAATAAAGAATTAAATATTAAAATATTTGTTATACATTAAATAAATTTAAATAAATAATTTTAAAATCCTAAAATATAAACATGCATGGGCCGTGGCGGACGCATATGTGTGGGTCGCGGCCGACGCAAACTGGACTTTTAAAAAAAAAAATTAAATCCATAAGTGCATCCGTTTTGCGTCGAATGTCATTGTTGCGTTGGTTTTTCGCCATTTTAGCCGACGCTAGTAGCGTCCGTAAATGGCCCACGCAAAAATTTGGAAGCTAATTGTTTATTTTCTTGTAGTGAAATAATAATAATAATAATAAGATAATTATAAACATAAAATAACATAAATAATAAAAAATAATAATAAAATTAAAAATAGTAATAATAATATCTTTTAATAATAATAACAATAAAATTATACTTTATTATTTAATTAAAATTAATTTATAATATCATTTTATAATATTTTTTAAATTTATTATATCAATCAAATCACTCTAAAACTTTCTTAAATTTTCATAAATTTTCTAATCACTTCTTATTTTATTTTTCTTAATTCAAACAATATCATTCTGCTCTCACTTCTCACTCTCACAAATTAAAAAATAATGACTATAAAATGCTGATAAAATATGTACTTATACTAATTTTAGTTAACATATTTTTTTTATTATTATTACAATAATAATAAGAATTTAAATTTTATTTTAAACTAACAATAAAAAGTTGTTTATTAATGAATTGTAATATAAAATACATTTCAATTTTTATTGCATCAAATAATTTCATTAATATATTTAATCATTATTTTTATTTATTAAATAATTTTAATTATGTATATTTGGTAATAAATAATTATATAAAATTATACTATTTTTTAAAGTCATAATGCATAATTTGTTTACTTAAAATTTTGTATACTTTTACTTTAATTTTTTACATAAAATAATTACTAAAATATTATTAATTAACACAAATTTTCCATACTTGGTTGTGAATGCAGAATCAACAAGAAAAAAATTGTAAACAAGATAGAAAAACTAACAAGAAAATCATAAACAAATATCAACAATTACAAATTGGAGGAAAAAATTATTCACAACAACCACAAGATGTGTTGATGTTTAAAATTTTCTAAGATACACATAAAATCCCAATAAGATACATGAATAACATTCAAAATATAGTGAAGTTGAGACAATTTGGTGTTTAATGAGGGTGAGACGATTCTACATTCAAAATTATGAGATGATTTTGTGTTTTAATGATAACTATGTGATTAAGAACAATGAGTTGCAAGGGAGACGATTTTGAGAATGTGATTTTGGACTTTTAGGAACTAAGTATTTTTCTTTAATAAGTTTTGAGAAAGGGGATATGTGAATTAAGATAAGTTTTGAGAAAGGAAAAATGTGAATTGGGACGGGAAATAATGAAATATTAATTAACACAAGGTACTAAAAATTATATATTTATTAAATGATAATTATAAATGTAGTATTTAACGTAAGAAAAAGTGACAGTTTAATAAATTTTTTATTATATGGAGGATTGTAACATTTGGGTAAAATTACGGTTATTCACGTATTTTTAAGTATTAATTATAAATATTTATTTCAAACTATTGTGGCAGTTTCTATAAGTCCTATATTAAAAAGTTGTGGTTATTAACATTTCTTAATGTTAATTATTAAATTTATTTTGAACTTCAAACTTTAAATTTATCTTATTTTTATAAGTTTGATCTTTTTATTTAGTTCACCTATGAGATTAATGAAAGTAAAATTTGGAGAAAGATGGTTTTTACCATATGAGGATTCCTAAAATGAGAGAGCATTAGAAAATAAAACATGGAATAATAAGAATTGAGAAGATATAAAAAAATATTAATATCCTTAATAAAAATTCTTTTAATGATTCATTGAAGGTAGAGGAATAAATTCCTACATGATAAAATTTTAAGACATGAGAAAATTAGGTTGGTATATAATACAGTTCACTATTACTTTAATTCAAAATTACAAAAGCGGCCAAATTTTTTTTTTCAGAAATAAAATGCATACAAGAGTGTCCTCTAAGGTTTAGAGTATTATTGTGAATTTTATTTAAAATGGATAAACATTATGAATTTTGGATTATTAGAAATATTAAAAATTTAATGCGTATATGAAATATTAATTATACTTGGTTATGACTGACTTTTATTTTTAGAAGATTACTATAGAATACATATACTTAACAGATGTCTGTCACAACACATTAAAGAATAGTGTGTCTAGTCGTTCATTTGATTATCACAATTTTTATGGAATTATTAAAAGAATGGACAAAAGATGGTGAATATATGATTTGAGATGGATGGGTCAAATATTCAAATCTTTTACTTATAAAAATTCTTCAAATGTCATCCCATCATATAATTATGAACAAATAATTAAATATTTTTTATATATCAATCACAAATTTATCAATCAAATTTGAATTGTATACTAATTTCAATACTATCTTTATTTAAAGTGAAGAAAGATGAAGTAAAAATTAAATATAAATAATATAGCACATTACAATATAATTTTTATTTTCAATTAATAAAAAATTATTTATCAACTAAAGAAAAAAATTTGAAATCTAAAACAATTGGGACCCTAATGCTTCATAGTCTTGGGTGGTTGTTAGAAAATTACTTAAGCATGTTTTATTTACGTTTCTCCTATTATTGACATGTTAGAAATGGGTTAGGATAGAGTAAACTACCACAAGGAGAGAAAGTTAAAGTTTTTTACTTTTTTTCATTTGTTTTTTTTCCTTTTTTTAGAATATATATATATATAAATATATATATATATAATAAAAATCTTTAATTGTGATAAACTCTTTTTGCATGCACTTTTATTATGAATTACTTAAGGAGGTTTTATTTACGTTTCATCATTGACCTGTTAAAAACGGATCAGGATAGTGTAACCTACCACAAGGAGAGAAGAAAGATAGAGTAAAAAATAAATATAAATAATATAGCACATTAAAATATAATTTTTATTTAATAATTTGAATTAATAAAAAATTATTTATCAACTAAATAAAAAAATTTGAAATCTTACACAATTGAAACCCTAATGCTTCATCGTCTTGGGTGGTTGTTAGCAAATTACTTAAGCATGTTTTATTTACGTTTCTCCTATTATTGACATGTTAGAAATGGATTAGGATAGAGTAAACTACCAAAAGGAGAGAAAGTTAAAGTTTTTTACATATTTTCATTTGTTTTTTTTTCCTTTTTTTAGAATATATATATATATATATATATATATTAAAAACCTTTAATTGTGATAGAATCTTTTTGCATGCACTTTTATTATGAATTACTTAAGGATGTTTTATTTACGTTTCATCATTGACCTGTTAAAAACAGATTAGGATAGTGTAACCTACCACAAGGAGAGAAAAAAGATAGAGTAAAAAATAAATATAAATAATATAACACATTACAATATAATTTTTATTTAATAATTTACATTAATAAAATTTATTTATCAACTAAATAAAAAAAATTGAAATCTTACACAATTGGGACCCTAATGCTTCATAGTCTTGGGTGGTGGTTAGCAAATTACTTAAGCATGTTTTATTTACGTTTCTCCTATTATTGACATGTTAGAAATGGATTAGGATAGACTAAACTACGAAAAGGAGAGAAAGTTAAAGTTTTTTTACTTATTTTCATTTTTTTCTTTTTCCTTTTTTTAGAATATATATATATATATATATTAAAAATGTTTAATTGTGATAAACTCTTTTTAAATGCACTTTTATTATGAATTACTTAATGATGTTTTATTTACGTTTCATCATTGACCTGTTAAACACCGGTTAGGATAGTGTAACCTACCCCAAGGAGAGAAGAAAAATAGAGTAAAAAATAAATATAAATAATATAGCACTTTATAATGTAATTTTTATTTAATAATTTAAATTAATACAAAATTATTTATCATCTAAATAAAAAAACTTGAAATCTTACACAATTGGGACCCTAAAGCTTCATAGTCTTGGGTGGTTGTAAGCAAATTACTTAAGCATGTTTTATTTACGTTTCTCCTATTATTGACATGTTAGAAATGGGTTAGGATAGAGTAAACTACCACAAGGAGAGAAAGTTAAAGTTTTTTACTTATTTTCATTTGTTTTTTTTCCTATTTTAGAATATATATATATATATATATATATATATTAAAAATCTTTAATTGTGATAAACTCTTTTTGCATGCACTTTTATTATGAATTACTTAAGGATGTTTTATTTATGTTTAATCATTGACCTGTTAAAAACGGATTACGATAGTGTAACCTACCACAAGGAGAGAAAAAAGATAGAGTAAAAAAAATATATATATATAATATAACACATTAAAATATAATTTTTATTTAATAATTTAAATTAATAAAAAATTGTTTATCAACTAAATAAAAAAAATTGAAATCTTACACAATTGGGACCCTAATGCTTCAAAGTGTTTTGTGGTGGTTAGCAAATTACTTAAGCATGTTTTATTTACTTTTCTCCCATTATTGACATGTTAGAAATGGGTAAGGAGAGAAAGTTAAAGTTTTTTACTTATTTTTATTTGTTTTTTTTTTCCTTTTTTTAGAATATATATATATATATATATTAAAAATCTTTAATTGTGATAAACTCCTTTTGCATTCACTTTTATTATGAATTATTTAAGGATGTTTTATTTACTTTTCATCATTGACCTGTTAAAAACAGATTAAGATAGTGTAACCTACCACAAGGAGAGAAGAAAGATAGAGTAAAATATAAATATAAATAATATAGCACATTACAATATAGTTTTTATTTAATAATTAAATTAATAAAAAATTATTTATCAACTAAATAAAAAAAATTGAAATCATACACAATTAGGACTCTAATGCTTCATAGTCTTGGGTGGTGGTTAGTAAATTACTTAACCATGTTTTTTTTATGTTTCTCCTATTATTGACATGTTAGAAATGGGTTAGGATAGAGTCAACTACCACAATGAAACAAAGTTAAAGCTTTTTATTTATTTTCATTTGTTTTTTTTCCTTTTTTTAGAATATATATATATATATATATATGAAAAATCTTTAATTGTGATAAACTCTTTTTGCATTCACTTTTATTATGAATTACTTAAAGGATGTTTTATTTACGTTTCATCATTAACCTGTTAAAAACATATTAGGATAGTGTAACCTACCACAAGGAGAGAAGAAAGATAGAGTAAAAAATAAATATAAATAATATAACACATAACAATATAATTTTTATTTAATAATTTAAATTAATAAAAATTATTTATCAACTAAATAAAAAAAATTGAAATCTTACACAATTGAAACCCTAATGCCTCATAGTCTTGGGTGGTGGTTAACAAATTACTTAAGCATGTTTTATTTACGTTTCTCCTATTATTGACATGTTAGAAATGGGTTAGGACAGAGTAAACTACCACAGGGAGAGAAAGTTAAAGTTTTTTACTTATTTTCATTTGTTTTTTTTTTCATTTTTTTAGAATATATATATATATATATTAAAAATCTTTAATTGTGATAAACTCTTTTTGCATGCACTTTTATTATGAATTACTTAAGGATGTTTTATTTACGTTTCATCATTGACCTATTAAAAACAGATTAGGATAGTGTAACCTACCACAAGGAGAGAAGAAAGATAGAGTAAAAAATAAATATAAATAATATAACACATAACAATATAATTTTTATTTAATAATTTAAATTAATAAAAATTATTTATAAACTAAATAAAAAAAATTGAAATCTTACACAATTGGGACCCTAATGCTTCAAAGTCTTGGGTGGTGGTTAACAAATTACATAAGCATGTTTTATTTACGTTTCTCTTATTATTGACATGTTAGAAATTGGTTAGGACAGAGTAAACTACCACAAGGACAGAAAGTTAATGTTTTTTACTTATTTTCATTTGTTCTTTTTCTTTTTTTTGAATATATAAATATATATATATATATATTAAAAATCTTTAATTGTGATAAACTCTTTTTGCATTCACTTTTATTATGAACTACTTAAGGATGTTTTATTTAAGTTTCATCATTGACCTGTTAAAAACGGATTAGGATAGTGTAACCTACCACAAGGAGAGAAGAAAAATAGAGTAAAAGATAAATATAAATAATATAGTACATAACAATATAATTTTTATTTAATAATTTAAATAATAAAAATTATTTATCAACTAAATAAAAAAAATTGAAATCTTACACAATTGGGATCCTAATGCTTCATAGTTTTGGGTGGTGGTTAACAAATTACTTAAGCATGTTTTATTTACGTTTCTCCTATTATTGACATGTTAGAAATGGGTTGGGACAGAGTAAACAACCACAATGAGAGAAAGTTAAAGTTTTTTACTTATTTTCATTTGTTTTTTTTCCTTTTTTTAGAATATATATATATATATATATATATATATATATATTAAAAATCTTTAATTGTGATAAACTCTTTTTGCATTCACTTTTATTATGAATTACTTAAGGTTGTTTTATTTACGTTTCACCATTGACATGTTTAAAACATATTAGGATAATGTAACCTACCACAAGGAGAGAAGAAAGATAGAGTAAAAAATAAATATAAATAATATAGCACATAACAATATAATTTTTATTTAATAATTTAAATTAATAAAAATTATTTATCAACTAAATAAAAAAAAAATTGAAATCTTACACAATTGGAACCCTAATGCTTCAAAGTCTTGGGTGGTGGTTAACAAATTACTTAAGCATGTTTTATTTACGTTTCTCCGATTATTGACATGTTAGAAATGGGTTAGGACAGAGTAAACTACCACAAGTAGAGAAAGTTAAAGTTTTTTACTTATTTTCATTTGTTTTTTTTTTAGAATATATATATATATATATATATATATATATTAAAAATCTTTAATTGTGATAAACTCTTTTTGCATTCACTTTTATTATGAATTACTTAAGGATGTTTTATTTACGTTTCATCATTGACCTGTTAAAAACAGATTAGGATAGTGTAACCTACAACAAGGAGAGAAGAAAAATAGAGTAAAAAATAAATATAAATAATATAGCACATAACAATATAATTTTTATTTAATAATTTAAATAATAAAAATTATTTATCAACTAAATAAAAAAAATTGAAATCTTACACAATTGGGACCCTAATGCTTCATAGTCTTGGGTGGTGGTTAACAAATTACTTAAGCATGTTTTATTTACGTTTCTCCTATTATTGACATGTTAGAAATGGGTTGGGACAGAGTAAACAACCACAAGGAGAGAAAGTTAAAGTTTTTTACTTATTTTCATTTGTTTTTTTTTCCTTTTTTTAGAATATATATATATATTAAAAATCTTTAATTGTGATAAAATCTTTTTGCATTCACTTTTATTATGAATTACTTAAGGTTGTTTTATTTACATTTCACCATTGACCTGTTAAAAACAGATTAGGATAGTGTAACTTACCACAAGGAGAGAAGAAAGATAGAGTAAAAAATAAATATAAATAATATAGCACATAGCAATATAATTTTTATTTAATAATTTAAATTAATAAAAATTATTTATCAACTAAATAAAAAAAATTAAAATCTTACACAATTGGGACCCTAATGCTTCATAGTCTTGGGTGGTGGTTAACAAATTAGTTAAGCATGTTTTATTTACGTGTCTCCTATTATTGACATGTTAGAAATGGGTTAGGACAGAGTAAACTACCACAAGGAGACAAAGTTAAAGTTTTTTACTTATTTTCATTTGTTTTTTTTCCTTTTTTTAGAATATATATATATATATATATATATATATATATATATATATATATTAAAAATCTTTAATTGTGATAAACTCTTTTTGCATTCACTTTTATTATGAATTACTTAAGGATGTTTTATTTACGTTTCATCATTGACCTGTTAAAAACATATTAGGATGGTGTAACCTATCACAAGGATAAAAGAAAGATAGAGTAAAAAATAAATATAAATAATATAGCACATTACAATATAATTTTTATTTAATAATTTAAATTAATAAATATTATTTATCAACTAAATAAAAAAAATTGAAATCTTACGCAATTGGCACTCTAATGATTCATAGTCTTGGGTGGTGGTTAGCAAATTACTTAAGCATGTTTTATTTACGTTTCTCCTATTATTAACATGTTAGAAACGAGTTAGGATAGAATAAACTACCACAAGGAAAGTTAAAGATTTTTACTTATTTTCATTTGTTTTTTTCCTTTTTTTAGAATATATCTATATATATATATTAAAAATATTTAATTGTAATAAACTCTCTTTGCATGCACTTTTATTATGAATTATTTAAGGATGTTTTTCTTACGTTTCAGCATTGACCTGTTAAAAACAGATTAGGATAGTGTAACCTACCACAAGGAGAGAAGAAAGATAGAGTAAAAAATAAATATAAATAATATAGCATATTACAATATAATTTTTATTTAATAATTTAAATTAATAAAAATTATTTATCAACTAAATAAAAAAAATTGAAATATTACATAATTGGGACTCTAATGCTTCATAGTCTTGGGTGGTGGTTAGGAAATTACTTAAGCATGTTTTATTTACGTTTCTCCAATTATTGACATGTTAGAAATGGATTAGGATAGAGCAAACTACCAAAAGGAGAGAAAGTTAAAGTTTTTTACTTATTTTCATTTGTTTTTTTTCCTTTTTTTAGAATATATATAGATATATATATTAAAAACCTTCAATTCTGTTAAACTCTTTTTGCATGCAATTTTATTATGAATTACTTAAGGATGTTTTATTTACGTTTCATCATTGATCTGTTAAAAACAGATTAGGATAGTGTAACCTACCACAAGGAGAGAAGAAAGATAGAGTAAAAAATAAATATAAATAATATACCACCTTACAATATAATTTTTATTTAATAATTTAAATTAATAAAAATTATTTATCAACTAAAAAAAAAAATTAAAATCTTACACAATTGGGACCCTAATGCTTCATAGTCTTGGGTGGTTGTTATCAAATTACTTAGGCATATTTTATTTAAATTTCTCCTATTATTGGCATGTTAGAAATGGGTTAGGACAAAGTAAACTACCACAAGGAGAGAAAATTAAAGTTTTTTACATATTTTCATTTGTTTTTTTTCCTTTTTTTAGAATATATATATATATATATATATATTAAAAATATTTAATTGTGATAAACTCTTTTTGCATTCACTTTTATTATGAATTACTTAAGGATGTTTTATTTACGTTTCAACATTGACCTGTTAAAAACAGATTAGGATAGTATAACCTACCACAAGGAGAGAAGAAAGATAGAGTAAATAATAAATATAAATAATATAGCACATTACAATATAATTTTTATTTAATAATTTAAAATAATAAATATTATTTATCAACTAAATAAAAAAAATTGAAATCTTACACAATTGGGACTCTAATGCTTCATAGTCTTGGGTGGTGGTTAGCAAATTACTCAAGCATGTTTTATTTACGTTCTCCTATTATTGACATGTTAGAAATGGATTAGGATAGAGAAAACTACCCAAAGGAGAGAAAGTTAAAGTTTTTTACTTATTTTCATTTGTTTTTTTTCCTTTTTTTAGAATATATATATATATATATATATATATATATATATATTAAAAACCTTTAATTCTGATAAACTCTTTTTGCATGCAATTTTATTATGAATTACTTAAGGATGTTTTATTTACGTTTCATCATTGACCTGTTAAAAATAGATTAGGATAGTGTAACCTACCACAAGGAGAGAAGAAAGAAAGCGTAAAAAATAAATATAAATAATATATTACATTACAATATAATTTTTATTTAATAATTTAAATTAATAAAAAATTATTTATCACCTAAATAAAAAAATTTGAAATCTTACACGATTGAAACCCTAATGCTTCATAGTCTTGGGTGGTGGTTAGCAAATTAGTTAAGCATGTTTTATTTACGTTTCTCCTATTATTGACATGTTATAAATGGGTTAGGATAGAGTAAACTACCACAAGGAGACAAATTTAAAGTTTTTTACTTATTTTCATTTGTTTTTTTTCCTTTTTTTAGAATATATATATATATATATATATTAAAAATCTTTAATTGTGATAAACTCTTTTTGCATTCACTTTTATTATGAATTACTTAAGGATGTTTTAATTATGTTTCATCATTGACTAGTTAAAAACAAATTAGGATAGTGTATCCTACCACAAGGAGAGAAGAAAGATAGGGTAAAAAATAAATATAAATAATATAGCACATTACAATATAATTTTTATTTAATAATTTAAATTAATAAAAATTATTTATCAACTAAATAAAAAAATTTGAAATCTTAAACAATTGGGAGCCTAATGCTTCATAGTCTTGGGTGGTGGTTAACAAATTACTTAAACATGTTTTATTTACGTTTCTCCTATTATTGACATGTTAGAAATGGGTTAGGATAGTGTAAACTACCATAAGGAGAGAAAGTTAAAGTTTTTTACTTATTTTCATTTGTTTTTTTTCCTATTTTAGAATATATATATATTAAAAATATTTAATTGTGATAAATTATTTTTGCATGCACTGTTATTATGAATTACTTAATGATGTTTTACTTACGTTTCATCATTCACCTGTTAAAAATAGATTAGGATAGTGTAACCTACCACAAGGAGAGAAGAAAGAAAGAGTAAAAAATTAATATAAATAATATATTATATTACAATATAATTTTTATTTAATAATTTAAATTAATAAAAAATTATTTATCACCTAAATAAAAAAATTTGAAATCTTACACGATTGAAACTCTAATTCTTCATAGTCTTGGGTGGTGGTTAGCAAATTAGTTAAACATGTTTTATTTACGTTTCTCCTATTATTGACATGTTATAAATGGGTTAGGATAGAGTAAACTACCACAAGGAGAGAAAGTTAAAGTTTTCTACTTATTTAATTTGTTTTTTTCCTTTTTTTAATATATATATGTATGTATGAAAATTCTTTAATTGTGATAAACTCTTTTTGCATGCACTTTTATTTTGAATTATTTAAGGATGTTTTATTTACGTTTCATCATTGACATGTTAAAAACAGATTAGGATAGTGTAACCTACGACAAGGAGAGAATAAAGATAGAATAAAAATAAAAATAAATAATATAGCACATTACAATGTAATTTTTATTTAATAATTAGAATTAATAAAAAATTATTTATCAACTAAATAAAAAAATTTGAAATCTTACACAATTGGGACCCTAATGTTTCATAGTCTTGGGTGGTTGTTAGAAGATTACTTAAGCATGTTTTATTTACGTTTCTCCTATTATTGACATGTTAGAAATGGGTTAGGATAGAGTAAACTACCACAAGGAGAGAAAGTTAAAGTTTTTTACTTATTTTCATTTGTTTTTTTTCCTTTTTTTTAGAATATATATATATATATATATTAAAAATATTTAATTGTGATAAATTCTTTTTGCATGCACTTTTATTATGAATTACTTAAGGATGTTTTATTTACGTTTCATCATTGACCTGTTAAAAACGGATTAGGATAGTGTAACCTACCACAAGGAGAGAAGAAAGATAGAGTAAAAAATAAATATAAATAATATAGCACATTACAATATAACTTTGATTTAATATATGAAATTAATAAAAAATTATTTATCAACTAAATAAAAAAATTTGAAATCTTACACAATTGGGACCCTAATGCTTCATAGTATTTTTTGGTGGTCAGCAAATTACTTAAGCATGTTTTATTTACTTTTCTCCTATTATTGACATGTTAGAAATGGGTTAGGATAGAGTAAACTACCACAAGGAGAGAAAGTTAATGTTTTTTACTTATTTTCATTTTTTTCCCTCTTTTTAGAATATATATATATATATATATATTAAATATATTTAATTGTGATAAACTCTTTTTGCATTTACTTTTATTATGAATTACTTAAGGATGTTTTATTTACGTTTGATCATTGACCTGTTAAAAACAGATTAGGATAGTGTAACCTACCACTAGGAGAGAAGAAAGATAGAGTAAAATATAAATATAAATAATATAGCACATTACAATATAGTTTTATTAAATAATTTAAATTAATAAAAAATTATTTATCAACTAAATAAAAAAAATTGAAATCTTACCCAATTGGGACCCTAATGCTTCATAATCTTGGGTGGTGGTTAGTAAATTACTTAAGCATGTTTTATTTATGTTTCTCCTATTATTTACATGTTAGAAATGGATTAGGATAGAGTAAACTACCACAAGGAGAGAAAGTTAAAGATTTTTACTTATTTTCATTTGTTTTTTTCCTTTTTTTAGAATATATGTATATATATATATATTAAAAATCTTTAATTGTAATAAACTCTCTTTGCATGCTCTTTTATTATGAATTATTTAAGGATGTTTTTCTTACGTTTCATCATTGACCTGTTAAAAACAGATTAGGATAGTGTAACCTACCACAAGGAGAGAAGAAAGATAGAGTAAATATAAATATAAATAATATAGCACATTACAATATAATTTTTATTTAATAATTTAAATTAATAAAAATTATTTATCACCTAAATAAAAAAAATTGAAATATTACACAATTGGGACCCTAATGCTTCATAGTCTTGGGTGGTGGTTAGCAAATTACTTAAGCATGTTTTATTTATGTTTCTCCTATTATTGACTTGTTAGAAATGGGTTAGGATAGAGTGAACTAACACAAGGAGAGAAAGTTAAAGTTTTTTACTTATTTTCATTTGTTTTTTTTCCTTTTTTTAGAATATATATATTAAATATCTTTATTTGTGATAAACTCTTTTTGCATGCACTTTTTTTATGAATTACTTAAGGATGTTTTATTTACGTTTCATCATTGACCTGTTAAAAACGGATTAGGATAGTGTAACCTACCACAAGGACCTGTGAAACAGATTATTCTCATTTGTTTTTTTTACTTGTTTTACAAAATATATATATATATATTAAAAATCTTTAATTATGATAAACTCTTTTTACACACGTTTTTATTATGAATAGATAACTTTTGTGTAGATGATATTCAATTTGGTTGTTTAGTCTTTTTTATCGTTTTGTGTACTTGTTTTCATTATGTCATCTACTCTAGATGTTTTTAGTCGACAACTTTTGTTGGGAGATTGGTTTATGATGGAGTGTAAAGTCTTTTCTTATTTTTTTTATTTGTTTTCGTATAAAGGTTTGATCACCCGTGAAGTAATCCATATTTATTTATTATTTCTTGTTAATTAAAGAAATCTCATCTATATGTTTTATATTGGATTGTCTGGTCTGCTGACAAGTCACCTGGACCATCTTGTCTCTCTTAATTTATTCTTTTATTTCATTTGTGTTAGTGTGTTGCATATATATCTACACTGTCTCCTCTTTCTAATGCTAATGAAATAAGTTTTCATGTATGTTTTGACCTCTTCCTTTCCTTTTTTGTTGTGATTTCCTATCATGAAAAATTCAATAAATTTTTTCAATAGTTTCACAAGCGAGTCTGTCACGATGTCATGTTATTAAATAGATAATTAATACTTTTAATTCAATAAATTAAGAAAATTATTAATTATTAATTATTAATTATTATTATATGTTATTTTGTTCAATTATAATCTGTAAGAAAATTTTATTATATAAATATTAATAATTTAAATTAAAATATTATTAAATATTTGTATCATTGAAACAATATGATACAAAATTGTAAGATCATATCTGGTGTTCGTTCTTATAAGTACTGTATTGGAGTTTTTAACTAAGTCTAAATGTGATTTGTTATCCTATTTTATTTTTAAACAACTCATATCAAATTCTAAATATTTACAAGTTTTGTTTGAAAATATAATTTTTATATACACTCGCTTTTATCTTTTTTATTTATTTACACTTCAACCTTTGAAAATTAAAAAATAATTAAATTGTTCTAAGTTTTTTTCCATTTCTCTTTTTATACACGGTTTTTGCTAAAACTTTAAAATCTCTTATTAACATCTAATTCAGTTTCAGTTTAATTTCTTATAAAACACCATTTTACGTTTTCTTTTAAGAAATGAGGTCCAAGATGCTATATATTTTTATTTAATTGTAATAATTAGCGTGATGATTACTGTTTTTGTGTTATTTTTTTCAAAGGAGTACATTAATCTTTGTGAATGTCACTAACTTTAACAGTGATGTTTTCTTCTATACAAAAAAAAAAAAAAAACTTCAGTTAGAGTTAATTAGATGCCATGAATTATAAATAAAGTACTCATTAACAACGGAAAACATCTTTAATCAAACAAGGACATTGAATAAAAACCTAACACTTATAAAACCACTATGCAAACAACATTTATTTTGTTCAGAGACTACATATGACTTGAAGAAGAAGATCCATGAAACGGAAATCCTATGCAAAAACATTGTCTCATCCATTTATTTCATGCATAGCAGCTATCCCCATCTTCCTTGCCTTACGAAGACTGCGATCCACTTTGGAAGAGGAGCAAGAAAGTCAACTTTTAGAGTTGATCTCTAATAAGACACTAGAGACAGAAACAGTGGATAGTTGGGTTTGGAAGGATAGCGATTCAACTGAGTTTTCAGTTAAGTCCGCTTATGGGTTTTTAAGGGGAGAAGGTAGTGAGGAAGACTTAAGAAGGTATAAATTTTTCTGGAAAATTAAGGCGCTTCCCTCAGCTCAAGTCACAGCTTGGAGAGTGATTGAAAACAAGGTTGCTTGTAGGGTTAATATAGAGAGAAGAGGAATTGAGATCGAGAGTAATTTGTGTTGCTTGTGTAGGAGGTCAGAGGAGACAACAAATCATTTGTTTTGCGAATGCAGAGTTGCTTGGCTAATTTGGAATCTCTGTTATAACTGGTTAGGAATAAGATCAGTGGATTGTATGGATCCTGGGTCTCATTTTGAACATTTTAAGATTCTGGATGCACCTATTTCAGTTAATCTTATTATGGGAAACCTGTGGATTGCGTTGGTTAGTGAGATATGGAGGCACAGGAATAATTGTTTATTTAAAGGTGGAGTGGTTGATCACACTGAAATTTTCTCTCTAACACAGATTAAGGTTTGGTCATGGATCTCATCAAAGATACCGTCAGCTAATTTCTCATTCTCTGATTGGTGTCTTGAACCCTTGGTATGTATGTATTCTGTTTAGTTTTTATGTAAAAGGTTGTTTCTTGGGTTTCTTTTATTATTGATTGAGATGGGAAAGAGAGTAGGAGGTCTTTTGGTTGATATGTAGATGGAAAGGCTCTTTGAGAAAATCTGTTTTGTTGTATAAGGGTTGGACCACCCCTGAAGTGGTCTTATTTAATTTCATTGTTATTTGCTGATAAAAAAAAAAAAAAACGAAGACTGCGATCCACTTCCTCCATCTATAAACAAAACAAAGAAAGCAAAAGGAAATCTCAGTTGAAAAATAATGACTGTTGCAACACAAAACAATTAACACACTCTGTGTTGTTACCTTCAAATGAGGGTGGTTCATTGAACTCTGGATCAAGCGGATCAATGTTACACATAAGCAATTCCTCTTGCTCCATTTTCTGGTGCTCCCTCAGCATATTCATTCTGTTCATGTTCTTCTCATTTTCAGCTATAAAGATAGTGCCTTCATGTTAGTGAAGAAACAAATATTTTGAGCATGCACCCACATAAAAAAAATTCAAAAGAAGAAACAACTTTACCTCTCAGCAATGCCTTTTCCTGAAGATATTGCATTTCCTGGAGCAATGCCTGCTCTTCCTCCATAAGATCATACATCTGCTTTTTCTGGCTCTCTGCTATTGGTTTAAGTATGTCATGGAGATCCTTCATATGAATACATTATATGAGTTCAATAATAGCATAGACTTTATCTGAATAACAGTAAGACTCACCACATACACCATAAGATGCTATTCAACAAAACCCAAATCTTCACATAACATCTCCTGTTACATTCATTTTATAAAAATTAATGACACTAATCACCTGCAACATTTCAGTCCGTGCTTCCAATTTTTTGATAGTTTTCGCCATCTTTTTCTTCCTTGATTTTTTGGCAGAATGATTTGAGACAATTCTGCAAAAATAATTAAAAACATAAAATAACATGTATGTTAAGCAAACTCCCAATGTAACTATAACTACAAATTCAAATAAAATAGCCTACCTTTTGGAATTAGGATCCGATAGGTTTTGTTCCACGTTAGGAACCTTGTCATGCTTTTCTGCTTGGAATTCTTCAACCTGTTTTGAAGAAGAATCCATATCAAGATCCATCTTTTCTTTTGTGTTGCCTCCCTCTTCGATTTTCTCCATCAAGAAATGGATTGATTGCTCAGGAAAGAAAAGGGAAGAGGCAATTTGGTGAATTGAGGTTTCTGTAGCATCCTTTATATAGTGATGCTGTTCATGTGAAGTTGACCTAAAGCAGAAATTAAGGGACTGAGTTTAACAAGACAACAAAAGTATGCGTTGGCCAAATTAGTATAGCTGCCTCATGGAGCATGCAGAGGAGAAGAACACCCTCACACAAAAAAAAAATCACTATATTAATTAAATTAGATACTATTGAGACTAAAAATTGATTTGTATCTAAATTTGTTTTTATTATTAATAAAAATTTATAAAATAGTTTCTAAATCAGTATTTAAATTAGTTCTCAAGGTTTTAGCTACTAATATTTTAGATTCTATATAGGTTTCAATTAGTCTTTTAAAGACTAATTTAAAATCTAAAATATTAGTAGTTAAAATTAGTTAATGGTTATATATCAATTTAAAAACAATTTTATTAATAATAGAAACTACTTTAGATACTAATAATTTTTTTAGTCTCTAAAATGATCTCTAATTTAGTCCAATAGTAACTAATTATTTTGGTTTCTAAAATAAGTTACAATTTGATGATTTTCTTGTTATTGAAACTACTCCTCGGTAAGAACACCTTTTACACTAATATGTGTTGGCCGAATTATGATGAAAAATATTATTTTGGCAACTTCATAATGAAAGTGTCAGTTTATAACTGAGTTGTAACACAATGTAATTTTAAAAACTTTCCATGTGCGGTCTATACTTTAACAAAAAAAATATTTCTCTCTCTAATTGTAATCTGGTGTAGGGTTGCTAATATATCATGCCAGCAAAGAGTCAAAGGAGGTATAAATGCGTTGGCTTAGGGCCACCATGACACCTCTGATTACTTCTACACCTCATATTTATCTTGAACGTTAAACTAGAAGAAAGCTATAACGGATGACATAAAGTTTAACATCTTTGTTAGGATAAACTCTTAATGAATGATACCATTTTAAAAGATAGAATTGAAGTCCAACACAATCTTACAAATTTAATTATTAAGATAAAGTTTAGTTTACATTCATCTATATTATTATAATTATCTTATCTCTAGAAAACGTGACATCTCTAATATATATACTATATACGAATTTTTTTTAAGAAAGTATAATTTGTTGGAAATTAAATATTGAAAAAGTATGTATATAAAGTTTTTAAATTAAGATAAAGAAATATATTGAAAAATATAATACAACACTACAAGAAAATCATTAAATAATAATTAATTTAGATAAAAAAAATAATTAATCATTATATTGATTGAGTTAAATATTATCTTATAAACTAAAAAATTATTGGTATCTAAAGTAGTTTACATTATCAATAAAAGTTTATAAAGTAGCTTCTAAATTAATATCTAACATTAGCTCTCAACGTTATTAACTACTCAATTTAATTAAATAAAAATTTAGAATCTAAAATAGTTAGTAGCTAAAACCTTGGTAACTAATATTATATACTAATTTAGAATTTACTTTATAATTTTTATTAATAATAGAAACTACTCTAGATACCAACCGTTTCTTAGTTTATAAAATAATATATAACTTAGTTAATATAATGACTAATTATTTTATGTCTATACATTACTAATTATTTTATGTCTATACATTAATTTTTATTTAATATTTTTCTTGTAGTGCAAATATAAGTAGTACTTGTATATAAAGTATTATAGAGATACTTTAATATTTTTTTTACTACCAAATTTAGAATATAAATAATTGGTAGCAAAAACTTTGGTTGCTAATTAAACATCAATTTAGAAACCATTTAACAATAATAGAAACTAATTTAGAAACAAAAAAAAATTTAGTCTCTAAGATGGTCTCTAATTTAGTCACTATAACAACTAATTATTTTTTGTCTCTAAAAATTGGTTTCTATTTCATGATTTTCTTGTAGTGTTATTTTCACATAAAAGTTTAGTGCTTGCATAAATGAATATTTTTGTATTTTCTTTCTTTTTTCTTTTTTTTAATAATATTTTTTTTCATGTGATGACTGATGATTGTTGTTACTTGAGGTGTCAGCTTAGCTGAGATGTCAAGTTGCATAATGATACTTAACATGAAAACTTTTTATAAAAAAAAAACAAAAGAAAAAAGAGAACCAACAAAATGAAAGACTAGACCAAACTCATGTAAAGAAAGAACACTCTAAGCAAAACGATACATAGAAAATTTATACTTATCATGGAAAAAATCTATGTAGAGACTAAAGTACAAACAAACTCAAATTTATTAAGCAACTCTAAAAAGGTAAGCTTATCACCACAATTATTATCCTCTATAAAAATATGAGAAATTTTAAACTCAATCTCTTTACAAAATGATAATCATTTATTCCATCTACTACGCATGAACCCAAGAATAAGATGCTTAGAAAAGAAAACAAGGCAAATCAGGATAAAATCATTTTCCAGCCACAAACATAATTTTTAATCTTTATTTACAAATTATTTTTACTCTATTGTTTGACTAAAATATGTAAAAAATAATGTGATATCTGAACATTCTATAGATGCTAAGGGAGAAAAAATGTTTCTAAAAATAGTTAATTATTAAGAGAAAAATTAACATTATAACTTATTTAAATAATAATAGTTAACATTTTTTCATTTTGTATATATTTCATATTTATATTTATACTAATTGTATCTTAAAATTACAATATTTTAAATATTATATAATAAAATAGAAAAAATGCACAACATCAATGGTTTATCATATGTACTATAAACAATGTCAGGATTTAATATTTGGGAAGGTTAATTCATTAAGAAAATTCAAATTTATTTAATAATATAGATAATGTAAAAAGTACAAAAACTATTTATAATTATGTTTTGTAAAATAACTTAACAATATATATTAGAAAATATATTTACATAAAAGACAAGCTAATTATTTTCAAGACTCTACATTACAATTGAAAGTCACTAACTTTGTATCATAAAAAATCTTTATTGATTCATAATTAAAGTTGGTAAGCACGTTTACCACTAATTGTTAAGAAAAAAATAGTTAATAATTATATTAAAAATCTATTATATGAGACTATAACATATATCATTGAGAAATTTATCAATGAAAAAAATTACAAGTAATATTATTAATATTATAACTCTAATCTTGAAAAAAAAATCATGTAATAGTTACACACATAAATACACAAACAAACAAACACACAAACACACATGCATCCACGCGCACACACACGTTCGCATACTCACATATATGCATGCACACACGCACACACAAATGAACACATGCACACACATACACATATATTTTAAATGATATTTCAAAAAAACTATATAAAAAAATTAATAAAACTTTTGTTAAAAAAATATTAATGATAAAAACTGTGATGGGAAACTTCACTCTTTTAATATTGTAAAAATCACATAGTGATAGATAATTTTCTTTTTTCGCAAAAATTATACATATAACATTAAATTTAGAATATTATTTTGTTTTAAATTTTGATGGGATAATTTTTCACAAAACTAAGTCTTCTTTAATAAATATATGATTTTTTTAAAAAAGCTTTTATGTTAGGCATCATTATGCAACTTGACATCTCAGGTTGACACCTCAATTAACAACAATCATCTGCCATCACATGAAAAAGTATTATTAAAAAAATACAAAAAAAATGAGGAACTAGACCAAAATCCATATGTTAACAAAAACGATACATAAATAACTATAAACCTAGTCCCTTGAGGAATGTCCAAAGAAACTTTAACCATTACACCAGTCAAGTTTTGTCATATTATGATTATTATTATCCTTATTAGTAAGATTATCAATATTAATATATTAATAATATAAAAATTATTAACATTATTCATATATTTAATATCTTTAATATTATTAAATATTATAAGTATTATTAAATATTATAAGTATTATTAATATTATTAAATATTATAAGTATTATTTAATATTATTAAATATTATAAATAGTGTAAATATTATAAATAATATTAATTTTATTAATAGTATTTATATTATTAATATCATTAATATTACTAATTTTATTATTAATATTATTTATATTATTAATATAATACTAATTATATTATTATATTAATATTATTATTTTGTAATACTAATAATATGTATACTTATTAGTTATGATTATTATTATTTTTATTTATGTGATATTATGATTATTATTATCCTTATTAGTAAGATTATCAATATTAATATATTAATAATATAAAAATTATTAACATTATTCATATATTTAATATCTTTAATATTATTAAATATTATAAGTATTATTAAATATTATAAGTATTATTAATATTATTAAATATTATAAGTATTATTTAATATTATTAAATATTATAAATAGTGTAAATATTATAAATAATATTAATTTTATTAATAGTATTTATATTATTAATATCATTAATATTACTAATTTTATTATTAATATTATTTATATTATTAATATAATACTAATTATATTATTATATTAATATTATTATTTTGTAATACTAATAATATGTATACTTATTAGTTATGATTATTATTATTTTTATTTATGAATATTATTTATGATTTTATAATTATTCATATTATAATAATATTTTTAATATTATGTATATAATTATTATGATAATAGTTGGTATGTAATGGAGATTTGTGGATAATAGTTGGTAGATAATAGAGATCCGAGGATAAAAGTTGGTAGGTAATTACGGATTCAGATTTGTAGGTAATATCCGTAGGTAATGCTGAATTTACTTACGAATTCAAATTCGTGAGTAAAAGTCCGTAGATAACACATAATTTTTTTGTAGTGAAAATACAAAAAAAAAAAATATGGGGTAATAGACCAAAACTCATATGTTAACAAAAACGATACATAGGCAGACTATACTTATTCATAAATAATTATAAGAACATACTAGATGGAACCCTATTATACCAATGAAATTTTATGAATAAATCCTAAATTAGGCAACTTATTAACACATGCATTCCCTTCACAAAAAATATGAGTAACTCTAAACTTGATTTTTTCCACAATAATTAAGCAAGAATTATATGATTGTTTTAGACTACTTTGACAAAACATTTGTCATTTAAAGAACAAATGTTATTAAAAAAAAAAATAGTATAATTTAAAGTAAGATAACACATGTTTTAAATGACATGATTATGTCTCACTCATTACTATAAAAATAATAAATAGTGATCAAATTTAGTAACCCAAAATAGTAATGAAAATGAATGGTTAAATTAGTAATCAAATTTTTTTTTAAAAATTAGTGATAAGTTTGGTGACTGAATTCTCAACCTAAAAAAATCAGTGACTAAAACTGTCACTATTATTAAAAAAGTGATAAATACTGAAATTAGTGACTAAAATGGTGGTCACTAATTTTTATTTAAATACTAATATGTGTGTGAGACTAAATACTCACTAATTCCGGTCATTAAATCAGTAACTATATCGATTATTGATTTCAGTAACTAAATTGATCATTGATTTTGGTTGCTAATTCAGTCATTAAATTGGGCTTTTCACATTAGTGACCAACATTAGTTGTTCACTAAATGGGTCATTACTTTGATTAGTGAATTTTTTTTGTCATTTGATAAATTAAAAATTTGATCACTATTTCATGTCTTTCTTGTAGTAACTTAAAGCCAGATAAAATATATGAGATAGTTTTGTTTAACGTGAGATAACACGTGTTTCACTCGAAACATTAAGTGTTAGTCTTTTAGAGTAATAAAAAAGTGCTTTAATCGATACATGAGGTATTTTTCACTTGGAGTGACCAACAAACGTTTAAAGTGATAGTGACAATGTTTGTTATTTGAAGTGTGCTTTTGTCGTTCAAAGTGACCTCTATTAACATGGTCACTTAAAGAAAAAATTCTTAAGTGAAAGAGTAATATATTTCTATTGTTCTTCTTTATTAACTTTTTTATTTAATGATAAACAAATATATTAACTCCAATCATCTTTTAACCGAGTTTTTCATAATTAATATATATATATATATATATACATATATATATATAATGTATATGATTAACATCAACACGCAAGTAAATATTAAAGAAAACAAAGTACATATAAAGTATGTCGTTTTTCATGCGTATCCATTGTTTTGCATGTATTAGTATTACACATCACAAAGTTTAATGAACTATTATTTATTATCATGCTCCTCTTATACAAGAAGAGGTTAAACTTGTGTAGAAGGAGATGAGACTAATGAAGATATTTGACCAAGTATAAAATTAAGCATAAATTGTGTCATTTGTTCTAAAAAGAAATGCAACTCTTATTGGGATGCAATTATTATCTCCTTCAAGTACTTATTTTCTTTAGTTAAGTTTGATATTAGATATCTCATTTGTCCATGTTTACCTAATGTGATGACATTTAAAAAACTTGTAGAAGTAGGAGGTGTGAATCTTTGGCCCATCAATCTCAAGCCATGTACTCATCCCTTTTTTCGGTTCTTCTAATAATACAATAAAAGTTTTGTCTTCATCAAATGAACGACTATACACATTAAAAAATGAAATAAATTTAAAGTTACAAGTTCAAAATAAATATAATAATTAACATTAAAAAAAATGTTAATAACGACAAATTTTTAATATAAGAGTCAAATGAAACTGCTACAATAGATTAAAATAAATATTACAATTAATATTAAAAAAAATATGTTAATAACCGTAGTTTTACCGTACTGTTACAATCTTCCTTACAATAAAAAAAATTCTCAAACGGTCACTTTTTTTAATTCAATTCTTTCATATATTTATACTTTTATTTCCTCATCTAGCACTCTTTTGTTATTATTTATCTATCTAGCACCATTTTGTTTTTATTTTCCTATCTAGCACCATTTCAAAAGTAAAAAAAATAATAATAATTTTTTTTGATAATTTTAATTTTGAATACATTAAAAAAATAAATATTTTTAATGTTTTAAATAGTTAGAAATATAATTAATGAATAAAAAAATATTTTTTTTACAAAATTAAAAATGTTTAGTTTAATTTTTTTAAAATAAAGAAAATAAAAAATTAAACCCTACAACAACATTAAAGTTGAATCTATAAACAAAAATTAATATTTATTTATTATTATTGATGATGTAATCATGTTAATTTCAAGTAAAAAAATATAGGACATAATTATAAAAAATAAATAAAGTCAATTAGTATTAATTAGTAGTGGACACAAAGATAATATTGAAGTGTCTACTCATTTAGAAGACTAGGATAAGGTAGTTTGTTCCTAAGCTTGTTTTTAGTCTTTGTTGGCCCTCTTTTTAGTATTTGTCCTATTAGGAAGTTAGTAACAAACTTATGGAGGGAGTTGTTATTAGTTTTTGTGTGGTTTTGTACAAGAATTTGATCACTCTTTAAGTTATTCTTATTTTTATTTTTTTTACTATTGATAAAAAAAAGGCAAAAATCAATTATATTCTTCGTATTTAAAAAAATTCAATGTCACTCCAATTTTTTTTTATGTTCAATTTGATCCCATTTTTTATTAAAAAGTTTGATATGGTCCAATTATTTTAAAACAATTCAATGTGGTAGTCTCAATTTTTTTTTTAAAAAAATATTTAATGTGGTAATAACACATCTAATTCATTGGGCATTGGTAGGATCGCTTGAGTAAATATGTTTCAAGGAGTGCAATATAATAAAAGAAATTACATTGAATCATTTAAAAACAATTTGGGACTATATTGAAACTTTTTAAAATATTAGAACTGAATTGATTTTTAACTCTGAAAATAATGACAAAAAGGATAATTAAGCCTAAAATAATTCTCATCATTTTTAACATTATTACTATATTTTTATAAATTATAATTATTATTTTAATCACTCTTGTGTATTATTGACTAGAAAGAGAGAAAATAATATTTATCTTTATTTTAACCAAGGTTTTGTTGTATTTGTTTATTCACAAAGAAGATATTAAAGTATTCCTATAATACTTTATATACACAAAGTACTTGTATTTGCACTACAAGAAGGAAGATCATTAAATAATAACTAATGTAGAGAAAAAAAAATTACTACTCATTATATTGATTAAATTAGATAATCTTCACAAACTACAAATTATTGGTATCTAAAATAGTTTTTATTATTAATAAAAATTTATAAAGTATTTTCTAAATTAGTATATAATATTAACTATTAAGATTTTAGCTACAAACTACTTTAGATTAAATTATTAATATTTAATTAAATTAGTGACTAATTTATAATCTAAAGTAGTTCGTACCCTTGGTTGCTAATGTTAGATATCAGTTTAGAAACTACTTTGTAAACATTTATTAATAATAAAAATTACTTTAGATACTAATAGTTTTTTAGTTTATAAAATAATATGTAACTCGATTAATATAATGATTAATAATTTTTTCTCTAAATTAATTATTATTTAATAATTTTCTTGTAGCATTGTATTCTTTTTTTAATATATTTCTTTATCTTAATAAACAAACTTTACATACATACTTTTTCAATATTAATTTCCAATCAATTTTTTTTTATAGAATATATATTTTAGGAGTGTAACGTTTTGTAAAGATAAAATCTACTTATAATATATAAATGAGTGTAAACTAAACACTATCTTAATAGTTAACTTTATAAGATTGTGTTAGACTTAAATTTCATCTTCTTAAAATAGTATCAATCATTAAGAGTTTATCTTAACAATGTGTTAAACTTTATATAGTCCGTTATAACACAATACGAGACGGAAAAACAA
The DNA here is from genome assembly GCF_051622355.1 of Phaseolus vulgaris. NCBI lineage: Eukaryota > Viridiplantae > Streptophyta > Magnoliopsida > Fabales > Fabaceae > Phaseolus > Phaseolus vulgaris. The sequence goes on from NC_143503.1 coordinate 24,879,666, forward strand.
CCAATGAAGTAAGGGTGGTCCTAAGCCAACACATTCATTACTCCTTTGACTCCCAAATAATTTTTTTTCTAAAATATAAACCCACTTAAAAAGATTAAATAATTTTAAAATTATATCGTGTGACAAATGTCAATGTGAAATTGTCCAACGCATACTTTTGTTGTCTTGTTAAACTCAGTCCCTTAATTTCTGCTTTAGGTCAACTTCACATGAACAGCATCACTATATAAAGGATGCTGCAGAAACCTCAATTCACCAAATTGCCTTCTTCCCTTTTCTTGCCTGAGCAATCAATCCATTTGTTGATGGAGAAAATCGAAGAGGGAGGCAACACAAAAGAAAAGATGGATCTTGATATGGATTCTTCTTCAAAACATGTTGAAGAACTCCAAGCAGGAAAGCATGACAAGGTTCCTAACGTGGAACAAAGCCTAATGGATCCTAATTCCAAAGGGTAGGTTATTCTATTTGAATTTGTAGTTATAGTTACATTGGGAGTTTGCTTAACATACATGTTATTTTATGTTTTTAATTATTTTTGCAGAGTTGTCTCAAATCATTCTGCCAAAATATCAAGGAAGAAGGAGAAGGCGGAATTTATTAAAACAATGGAAGCACAAGCTAAAATGTTGAAGGTGATTATTGTTGTTATTTTTTATAAAATGAATGTTATAGGAAATGTTATGTGAAGCTTTGGGTTTTGTTGAATAGCATCTTATGGTGTATGTGGTGAGTCTTATTGTTATTCAGATAAAGTCTATGCTATTTTGCACTCATATACATATAATGTATTCATATGAAGGATCAAGTTGCCATACTTAAACCAATACTGGAGAACCAGAAAAAGCAGATGCGTGATATTATGGAGGAAGAGAAGACGTTGATCCAGGAAATGAAATATCTTCTGGAAAAGGCACTGAGAGATGGTAAAGTTGTTTCATCTTTGAATTTTTTTATGTGGGTGCATGCTCAAAATGTTAACTATAGTAGATATATAGTTTCACTAACATGAAAGCACTATCTTTTTAGCTGGAAATGACAAGAACAGGAACAGTATGGATATGCTGAGGGAGCTCCAAAAGAAGAAGCAAGAGAAATTGCTTATGTTTAAGATTGATCCAGAGTCCAATGATGCACCCTCCATTCAAGGTAACAACACAGAGTGTGTTAATTGTTTTCTGCTGCAACAGTCATTATTTTTCAACTGAGATTTCCTTTTGCTTTCTTTGTTTTGTTTATAGATGGAGGAAGTGGATCGCAGTCTAAGTAAGGCAAGGAAGATGGGGATAGCTGCTATGCATGAAATAAATGAATGAGACAATGTTTTCACACATAGGATTTCCATTTCATGGATCTTCTTCTTCAAGTCATATGTAGTGATGGCCCTCTTCCATCATGTAGTCTCTGAACAAAATAAATGTTGTTTGCATAGTGGTTTTATAAGTGTTATGTTTTTATTTAATGTACTTGTTTGATTAAAGATGTTTTCCGTTGTTATAATGAGTACTTGGTTTATGATTCATGGCATCTAATTAACTCTAACTAAAGTTTTTTTGTATAGAAAAAAACACATCACTGTTAAAGTTAGTGACATTCACAAATATTAATGTAATCCTTTGAAAAAAACAACACACAAGCACTAATCATCACGCTTATTACAATTAAAATAAACATATATAGCGTCTTTGGACCTCATTTCTTAAAAGAAAACGTCAAACGGTGTTTTATAAGAAATTAAACTGAAACTGAATTAGATGGCAATAAGAGATTTTAAAATTTTAGCGAAAACCGTGTTTATAAAGAGAAATGGAAAAAAAATTAGAACAATTTAGACTTAGTTAATAACTCCAATACATTACTTATTACGAACACCAGATATGATCTTACAATTTTGTATCATATTGCTTCAATGATACAAATATTTAATAATATTAGAATTTAAATTATTAATATTTATATAATAATTTGTTTTTATTGACTATAATTGAATAAAATAACATATAATAATAATAATTAATATTTTTTTAATTTATTAAATAAAAAGTATTAATTATCAATTTATAACACGGTATACATACACACTCACTTGTGAAATTGTTGAAAAAGATTTATAACTTTTTTCATAATAGCATATCGCAATGAAAAGATAAAGGAAAGATTGAAAAATCAGAACATGAAAACTTATTTCATTAGCATTTTAAAGAGGAGTAAATATATATAAATCAAAGATGCAACACATTAACACAAACGAAACAAAAGAATAACAAATTAACAAAACAAAAGAAGAATAAATAGAGACAAGATGGTTCAGGCCACTGGTCAGCAGACTACATACTCCTATATAAAACATACAGACTAGATGGTCTAATGAAAGCAAGTGGACAAGACGATAAAAAACGACTAGACAATTAAGTTGAATATTGCCTACACAAACGTTATCTAATCATAATAAAAACGCGTGCAAAAAGAGTTTATTACAATTAAAGATTTTTAATTTAATATATATATTCTAAAAAAACGTTAAAAAAAATTGATGAGAATAAGTCAAAGACTTTAGCCTTATCTTCTTGTGGTACGTTACTCTCTCCTAGCTCATTTTGAACACGTTAATAATGGGGCAAACGTAAATAACACGCTTAAGTCATTGTGCTTGCCACCACCCAAGTCTTTGAAGCATTTGTAGGGTTCAAATTGTGTAAGATTTTAGTTCTTTTTATTTAGTTTTCTTTTTAAAGCTTTCATGTTAGGTATCATTATGCAACTTAACATCTTAGCTAGGCTGACACCCCAAGTAACAACTATCATCTACCATTACATAAAAAATATTATTAAAAGTAAAAAGGAAAAGAAAGAAATTAGACTTAAAAGAATGACCAGTCAAATTTTGTTGTCATATTATAATTATTATTATACTTATTAGTATGATTATCAATAATAATATTATTCATATGAATTTTTTTTTCATTACCATACCTTTGTTTTTCTTGTGTGTTTGAACTTCGATGACTGTACAATGTACACAAGCAAATAATCACACAGGTGTCGGATAGTCTGAAGAGCTTTAGGATGTTGTTTTGAAACTTATATGGTAAATATTTGTATTTCTATAAACTCTAATCATGTATTAGGAAAAAAATTTAAAAACTCTAAAGCTTATATAGAAATATTTAGAACTTGTATTATAATAATTAGATGTGTTTTTTGGTGTTAAAATTAAGAAATTATTCCAATCCTCTTTATAATAAAAAAAATTCTCAAACTGTCACTTCCTTACTTTAAAAAATATATTTATAATTCATTTAATAAATATTTCATTTTTAGTACCCTGTGTTAATTAATATTTCATTCTTTCCCATCTCAATTCCCATATTAAAAAAAAACTTAGTTCCCAAAAATCTAAAATCACATTCTCATCACTCACCTTCTTGTAACTATTATTTTTCTCTCTCAAAACTTCCCATTCTTCAAATCCTATCCTTAGTAATCCAATCCTTTCATTATTACTTTCCAAAAAAAAAAAATTCAAAATCGTCTCCCTTACAATTCATTATTCTTAATCACATTATTTTCGTTAAAGCACAAAATGGTCTCATAATTGTTAATATAGAATTGTTTCAGCCTCATTAAGCACACAATTTTTTCATTTCAATGTATTTTGGATGTCATATTCATATATCTTGTTGGGATTTTATACGATGTTAGGAAATTTTGAACATTAGTGCATCTTGTGGTTGTTGTGAATAATTTTTTCCTCCAATTTATAATTGTTGTTATCTCTTTATCATTTTCTTCTTGTCATTTTTTTTATCTTGTTTACAATTTTGTTCTTGTTGGTTATGCATTCACAACCAAGTATGGAAAATGTGTGATAGCTAGTATGGGTACAATATAATCTATCATAATCTACTTAAAATTCACTTTCTTCAATCTAATCAAGTAAAATAAAATAAAAAAAGAATTTGGAAATTGTTGAAAAAGATTTATGAAATTTTTCATGATAGCAAATCACAATGAAAAGATGAAGGCAAGATTGAAAAATCAGAACATGAAAACTAATTTTATTAGCATTCCAAAAAGGAAACAATGTAAATATATATACAATCAAAGATTCAACACACTAAAGGAAACAAAAGAATAACAAACTAAAACATAAAAGAATATATAATATTATAATTTTGTATCATATTGCTTCAATGATACAAATATTTAATAATATTATAATTCAAATTATTAATATTTATATAATAAATTGTTCTTATAGACTATAATTGAATAAAATAACATATAATAAAAATTAATAATTTTTTTAATTTATTAAATAAAAAGTATTAATTATCAATTTAATATCATGGTATACATACACACTCACTTGTGAAATTGTTGAAAAAGATTTATGAAATTTTTCATGATAGCATATCACACTGAAAAGATGAAGGGAAGATTGAAAAATCAGAACATAAAAACTTATTTCATTAGCATTCTAAAGAAGAAACAATGTAAATATATATACAATCAAAGATGCAACACACTAACACAAACGAAACAAAAGAATAAAAAATAACAAAATAAAAGAAGAACAAATAGAGACAAGATGGTTCAGGCCACTTGTCAGCAGACTACACAATCCTATATAAAACATACAGAGGTCTAGTGAAAGCAGGTGGACAAGAAGATAAAAAGACCAGACAATCAAGTTGAATATTGTCTACACAAACGTTATCTAATCATAATAAAAGTAAGTGCAAAAAGAGTTCATTACAATTAAAGATTTTTAATTTAATATATATATTGTAAAAAACCGTAAAAAAACTGATGAAAATAAGTCAAAGACTTTAACCTTATCTTCTTATGGTAGGTTACTCTCTCCTAGTCCATTTTGAACACGTTAATAATGGGACAAACGTAAATAACACGCTTAAGTCATTGTGTTTGCCGCCACCCAAGTCTATGAAGCATTTGTAGGGTCCAAATTGTGTAAGATTTTAGTTCTTTTTATTTAGTTTTTTTAAAGCTTTCATTTTAGGTATCCTTATCCAACTTAACATCTTAGCTAGGCTGACACCCCAAGTAACAACTATCATCTGCCATCACATAAAAAATATTATTAAAAGAAAGAAAATACAAAAAAAAATAGGGAGATTAGACCAAAACTTATGTTAACAAAAACAATATATAAGTAAATCATACCTTTTCATCAAAAACTCTGAGAATAGACTAGATGGAAGTTTATTATATTAGTGGAATGAATCTCTATGAATGAATCATAAGTTAGTCATCTTATCCGCACACGCATTCTCTTCACGGAAAATATGAGTAATCCTAAACCTTATTTTCCCAGAGTAATTAAGACAAGTGTTCTTTTTATTTAATTGATAAATAATTTCTTATTAATTTAAACTATTAAATAAAAATTATATTGTAATATACTATACTATTTACATTTACTTTATACTATATCTTTCCCCCTTCTAAATAAAGAGACTATTGGTTTGTATATAATTTAAATTTGATTGGTAAATTTGTGATTGATATATTAAAATTAAAGATGTCTCATTTGTTAATATTTATATTATGTGATGAAATTGAACAACTTTGTAGAAGTATAAGATTTGAATCTTTGGCCCATCCATCTCAAGTCATATACTCATGCCTTTTGTCCATTCTTCTGATCATAATACTACAAAAATTGTTATCATTAAATTATTGACTAAATATATTGTCCTTATTAATGTGTCATGTGAAAAGCCTTTATCAACTATAAATATTTCATAATAATCTTCTAAAAATGAATTTCAGTCATAACCATATATTGATTTATAAAAAATATTTTGGTAAATATATTGATAATCATATTACACTTAACAATAGTCCCTTTGCCGTTGATTCTTTGTGCATTAGATTTAATCTGTATCTCTAGTGGAAAGTGAACTTAAATCATTAAATTTAAAATAATAAACAACTTTTAATATTTTATTTAAATTCTAACAATAAAAAATTATGTAAAAATTCTTAACTTTAATAATATGAACATTTTAAGAAATTTATACTCCACTACAAGTAAGAAAGCATTATATCAAAAGAATATATTGTTTTTGAAGGGTATGAATCGCGTATCTGAAATATTATTAACAACACTTATAATTAAATTGATGAAAAATAGTGTTTTAAATTAAAATTACCCAAATCTTATATCTGATAGTACTTATGTCAAAGAGTACATTAATTTCTTATTTTATATATTAAGAATGAAATATTAGACCCACCTAAGTATAAAATCCTTTTTAAATAATTTTTTATTGAAAAATTAAAAATTAAAAAATATATTAATTTAAGATTCCAATATTGCTTTAGAACTTAAAAAGTAATAACTCAATATGAGATTATTATGCCTTGATGGTTGAAGGGTTTAGAAAAGGAGTGGAAGATTTAGAACAAGAAAACACTTTAGAAAGCTAGAAAAATGTTGAGTCAAAGTGCAAAAAGAGTTAAATTTGAAATGTAATTAAGAAGGATAATGTGACATTAAGAGCAAAATGAAAATGAATCAAGTTGTTTAAGAGTAGAAAGTTAAATTTTTAAAAAGTAATTTTTGGGGCATTTAGACCTCTATTAATCTTTAAGTGAAAGAGTAATATATTTCTATGGTTATATTTGTTCTTCTTTATTAACTTTTTTTATTTATGATAAACAAATATATTAACTCCAATCATCTTTTAACTGAGTTTCCCATAATAATATATATATATATATATATATATATATATATATATATTGTATATGATTAACATCAACACGCAAGTAAATATTAAAGAAAACAAAGTACATATAAAGTATGGCGTTTTTCATGCATCCATTGTTTTGCATGTATTAGTATTACACATCACAAAGCTTAATGAACTATTATTTATCATCATATTGCTATTATGCAAGAAGAGGTTAAATTTGTATAGAAGGAGATGAAACTAATGAAGATATTTGACCAAGTATAAAATTAAGCATAAATGGTGTCATTTGTTCTAAAAAGAAATGCAACTTTTATTGGAATGCAATTATTATCTCCTTCAAATACTTATTTTCTTTAGTTAAGTTTGATATCAGATGTCTCATTTGTTCATGTTTACATGATGTGATGACATTTAAAGAACTTGTAGAGGTAGAAGGTGTGAATCTTTGGCCCATAAATCTCAAGCCAGGTATTCATCCCTTTTATTCGATTCTTCTAATAATACAATAAAAGTTTTGTCATCATCAAATGAACGACTAGACACATTAAAAAATAAAATAAATTTAAAGTTACAAGTTCAAAATAAATATAATAATTAACATTAAAAAACGTTAATAATGACAAATTTTTAATATGAGTCATACGAAACTGCTACAATAGTTTAAAATAAATATTACAATTAATATTAAAAAATACGTTAATAATAACCGTAGTTTTACCATACTGTTACAATCTTCCTTACAATAAAAAAAACTCAAACGGTCACTTTTTTTAATTCAATTCTTTCATATAACATTATTTATACTTTTATTTTCCCATCTAGCACTCTTTTATTTTTTTTTATCTATCTAGCACCTTTTTATTTTTTTTATCTATCTAGCACCCTTTTGTTTTTATTTTATCTATCTAGCACCATTTCAAAAGTAAAAAAAAATTAATTTTAATTTTGAATACATTAAAAAAATAAATATTTTTAATGTTTAAAATAGTTAGAAATATAATTAATGAATAAAAAAATATTTTTTACAAAATAAAAATAAAATAAAAATAAATTAAAAATGTTTAGTTAAATTTTTTTTAAATGAAGAAAATAAAAAATTAAACCCTACAACAACATAAAAGTTGAATCTATAAACATCAATTAGTATTTATTTTATTATTATTGATGATGTAATCATGTTAATTTCAAGTAAAAAATACAGGACATAATTATAAAAAAAACCAAAGTTAATTAATATTAATTAGTAGTGGACACACATATAATATTGAAGTGTCTACTACTTTAGGGTAGACATTTTAATATTATCTCTGTGTCCACTACTAATTAAACTAATTGACTTTGTTTTTTTTATAATTATGTCCTATATTTTTTACTTGAAATTAACATGATTACATCATCAATAATAATAAATACATATTAATTTTTGTTTATAGATTCAACTTTTATGTTGTTGTAGGGTTTAATTTTTTATTTTCTCCATTCTTAAAAAAAATTAAACTAAACATTTTTAATTTATTACTTTTTTTTATTTTGTCAAAACTCATTTATTTATTCATTAATTATAGTTCTAATTATTTTAAACATTAAAAATATTTCTTTTTAAATGCATTCAAAATTATTTTTTATTTTCTTTTTTACTTTTGAAATGGTGCTCAATAGGAAAATAAATAAAAAATGCTAGATAAGAAAATAAAAACAAAAGAGTGCTAGATGAGAAAATAAAAGTGTAAATAATGTTATATGAAGAATTGAGTCCACTTTTTTTTACGTTAAAAAAGTACTTTAAAACAGACAAATTATCAAGTCACAACAAAATTATAAACTAAAAATCCTATATAAAACATACAGACTAGATGGTCTAGTGAAAGCAAGTGGACAAGACGATAAAAAACGACTAGACAATTAAGTTGAATATTGTCTACACAAGCGTTATCTAATCATAATAAAAGTGCGTGCAAAAAGAGTTTTTACAATTAAAGATTTTTAATTTAATATATATATTATAAAAAAACGTAAAAAACTGGTGAAAATCAGTCAAAGACTTTAACCTTATCTTCTTGTGCTACGTTACTCTCTCCTAGCCCATTTTGAACACGTTAATAATGGGACAAACGTAAATAACACGCTTAAGTCATTGTGCTTTGCCACCACCCAAGTCTATGAAGCATTTGTAGGGTTCAAATTGTGTAAGATTTTAGTTCTTTTTATTTAGTTTTTTTTTTAAAGCTTTCATGTTAGGTATTATTATGCAACTTAACATCTTAACTAGGTTGACACCCCAAGTAACAACTATCATCTACCATTACATAAAATTAAAAGTAAAAAGGAAAAGAAAGAAATTAGACTTAAAAGAATGACCAGTCAAATTTTGTTGTCATATTATAATTATTATTATACTTATTAGTATGATTATCAATAATAATATTATTCATATGAATTTTTTTTTTCATTACCTTACCTTTGTTTTTCTTGTGTGTTTGAACTTCGATGACTGTACAATGTACACAAGCAAATGATCACACAGGTGTTGGGGAGTCTGAAGAGCTTTAGGATGTTGTTTTGAAACTTATATGGTAAATATTTGTATTTCTATAAGCTCTAATCATGTATTAGGAAAAAAATTTAAAAACTCTAAAGCTTATATAGAAATATTTAGAACTTGTATTATAATAATTAGATGTGTTTTTTGGTGTTAAAATTAAGAAATTATTCCAATCCTCTTTATAATAAAAAAAATTCTCAAACTGTCACTTCCTTACTTTAAAAAATATATTTATAATTCATTTAATAAATATCTCATTTTTAGTACCCTGTGTTAATTAATATTTCATTCTTTCTCATCTAAATTCTCATATTAACAAAAAAAAAGACTTAGTTCCCAAAAATCTAAAATCACATTCTCATCACTCACCTTCTTGTAACTATTATTTTCTTTCTCAAAACTTCCCATTCTTCAAATCCCATCCTTAGTAATCCAATCCTTTCATTATTACTTTCCAACAAAAAAAAAATCTCAAAATCGTCTCCCTTACAATTCATTATTCTTAATCACATTATTCTCGTTAAAGCACAAAATCGTCTCATAATTGTTAATATAGAATTGTTTCAGCCTCATTTAGCACATAAAATTTCCATTTCAATGTATTTTGGATGTCATATTCATATATCTTGTTGGGATTTTATACGATGTTAGGAAATTTTGAACATTAGTACATCTTGTGGTTGTTGTGAATAATTTTTTCCTCCAATTTATAATTGTTGTTATGGTTTTTTTCTTGTCATGTTTTTTATCTTGTTTACAATTTTGTTCTTGTTGGTTATGCATTCACAACCAAGTATGGAAAATATGTGATATCTAGTATGGGTACAATATAATCTATCATAATCAACTTAAAATTCACTTTCTTCAATTTAATCTAATCAATTAAAATCCAAAAAAAAAAGATTTGGAAATTGTTGAAAAAGATTTATGAAATTTTTCGTGATAGCAAATCACAATGAAAAGATGAAGATAAGATTGAAAAATCAGAACATGAAAACTAATTTCATTAGCATTCCAAAGAGAAAACAATGTAAATATATATACAATCAAAATGCAACACACTAACACAAACAAAACAAAACAAAAGAATAACAAACTAAAACATAAAAGAAGATATAATATTATAATTTTGTATCATATTGCTTCAATGATACAAATATTTAATAATATTATAATTTAAATTATTAATATTTATATAATAAATTGTTCTTATAGACTATAATTGAATAAAATAACATATAATAATTAATAATTTTTTTAATGTATTAAATAAAAAGTATTAATTAAGAATTTAATAACATGGTATACATACACACTCACTTGTGAAATTGTTGAAAAATATTTATGAAATTTTTCATGATAGCATATCACACTCTGAAAAGATGAAGGGAAGATTGAAAAATCAGAACATGAAAACTTATTTCATTAGCATTCTAAAGAGGAAACAATGTAAATATATATACAATCAAATATGCAACACACTAACACAAACGAAACAAAAGAATAAAAATTAACAAAACAAAAGAAGAACAAATAGAGACAAGATGGTTCAGGCCACTTGTCAACAGACTACACAATCCTATGTTAAACATACAGATTAGATGGTCTAGTGAAAGCAAGTGGACAAGACAATAAAAAAGACCAGACAATCAAGTTGAATATTGTCTACACAAACGTTATCTAATCATAATAAAAGTAAGTGCAAAAAGAGTTTATTACAATTAAAGATTTTTAATTTAATATATATATTCTAAAAAAAAACATAAAAAAACTGATGAAAATAAGTCAAAGACTTTAACCTTATCTTCTTATGGTAGGTTACTCTCTCCTAGTCCATTTTGAACACGTTAATAATGGGACAAACGTAAATAACACGCTTAAGTAATTGTGCTTGCCACCACCCAAGTCTATGAAGCATTTGTAGGGTTCAAATTGTGTAAGATTTTAGTTTTTTTTATTTAGTTATTTTTAAAGCTTTCATTTTAGGTATCATTATCCAACTTAACATCTCAGCTAGGTTGACATCCCAAGTAACAACTATCATTTGTCATCACATAAAAAAATATTATTAAAATAAAGAAAATACAAAAAAAAATATAGGGAGATTAGACCAAAACTCATATGTTAACAAAAACAATATATAAGTAAATTATACATATTCATCAAAAACTCTGAGAATAGACTAGATGAAAGTCTATTATACCAGTTAAATGAATCTCTATGAATGAATCCTAAGTTAGCCAACTTATCCATACACGCATTTTCTTCACGAAAAATATGAGTAATTAAGGCAAGTGTTCTTTTTATTTAATTGATAAATAATTTCTAATTAATTTAAATTATTAAATAAAAATTATATTGTAATATACTATACTATTTTACATTTACTTTATACTATATCTTTCCCCCTTCTAAATAAAGAGACTATTGATTTGTATATAATTTAAATTTGATTGGTAAATTTGTGATTGATATATTAAAATTAAAGATGTCTCATTTGTTAATATTTATATTATGTGATGAAATTGAACAACTTTGTAGAAGTATAAGATTTGAATCTTTGGCCCATCCATCTCAAGTCATATACTCATGCCTTTTGTCCATTCTTCTGATCATAATACTACAAAAATTGTTATCATTAAATTATTGACTCAATATATTGTCCTTATTAATGTGTCATGTGAAAAGCCTTTATCAACTATAAATATTTCATAATAATCTTCTAAAAATGAATTTCAGTCATAACCATATATTGATTTATAAAAAATATTTTGGTAAATATATTGATAATCATATTACACTTAACAATAGTCCCTTTGCCGTTGATTCTTTGTGCATTAGATTTAATCTGTATCTCTAGTGGAAAGTGAACTTAAATCATTAAATTTAAAATAATAAACAACTTTTAATATTTTATTTAAATTCTAACAATAAAAAATTATGTAAAAATTCTTAACTTTAATAATATGAACATTTTAAGAAATTTATACTCCACTACAAGTAAGCAAGCATTATATCAAAAGAATATATTGTTTTTGAAGGGTATGAATCGCGTATCTGAAATATTATTAACAACACTTATAATTAAATTGATGAAAAATAGTGTTTTAAATTAAAATTACCCAAATCTTATATCTGATAGTACTTATGTCAAAGAGTACATTAATTTCTTATTTTATATATTAAGAATGAAATATTAGACCCACCTAAGTATAAAATCCTTTTTAAATAATTTTTTATTGAAAAATTAAAAATTAAAAAATATATTAATTTAAGATTCCAATATTGCTTTAGACCTTAAAAAGTAATAACTCAATATGAGATTATTATGCCTTGATGGTTGAAGGGTTTAGAAAAGGAGTGGAAGATTTAGAACAAGAAAACACTTTAGAAAGCTAGAAAAATGTTGAGTCAAGGTGCAAAAAGAGTTAAATTTGAAATGTAATTAAGAAGGATAATGTGACATTAAGAGCAAAATGAAAATGAATCAAGTTGTTTAAGAGTAGAAAGTTAATTTTTTAAAAAGTAATTTTTGGGGTATTTAGACATAACGAATACACAAAAGTGGATAATGTTGTGAAAATGCAGTTTATTCAATTTTCATTTTACTTACCTTAATAAGAATAAAAAAAGAAAATGCATTTTTATGACACCTCTTAATGAAAATTTTGGTTATTTATACCTATATAAAGGAGATTCTTCATTGTAACCATTTTTTATGTTTACAAATTTCTTTCGATTCTACCCTTATGTACAATTTTAATAAGCAAACTGATTCTCCACTCTTTCTTTAATTTATTATTTTAAGGCAACAAAAGAAAATGAAGAAAGAGAGAGTATACTCTCACATGTTTCTACACAAAATCTCACATATTAAATAAAATAACCTTAATTTTCAATCACTCTCTTTACTTTGTTTCAAGCAACTATATTCTTTGGTAAAATCATTATTCTTTTGTATCTATCATCAAATCAATCATAACTTTAACGTAAACATCATCACACACTCCGATCCCAAAACTACAATCTAGGAAGAAGACAAAAAACTTGAAGAAGAATAGAGACTCAAACTGAAAAAAAATATTATTTAATTAATTTATTATTTTTCTTTTACATATTATTTTTCATTTTTATTCATCTAAATTTATTTCTATTAAATTTTTATCCTCTTAAAAATTGAAAAAAAAAATATAGAAATATAGAAGGGTTTTGTTCCCATCATGTCAAGGATTATAGTTTCTATATTCTTTTGAATGAATGTTGCGTCGGAGACCACAAGCATAATTTGTAGTGTTGTTATTAACAACACGTTCCTTAACTTTTGTTTCACAAGGATATAGAGTAAACCAACTTCACATCAGCAACATAAATATTAACAATGCTCATAAACTTTAATAAGCTAATTATCCCACCTAATCACTCGGATTAAACATTGCCCTTATAATGTAGTTTTTTTTTTACGATTTATATTTTTCTTCTTTTGATTTCTTTTGCATACATAATGAATAGATAACTGTAATAACTACTTTAGAGTAAATAATTTTTAGTAATTATAATAAAAAATTGTAAATTAAAAGGATAAATCTTTGGAGTAAATTTGGTAATGGATATTGTATATAGTATTCCTACCGGGAAATGTCAACATAGAGAGTAGCAGCAAGAATCAAGCAACTAGCGAATTAAGCAATGAAAAATTTGTATTATCTGCCATTGGATCAAATCTCGGTGTTCAATAATTTTACATCTTTCGTAATAAAACAAATCAAAGTAAACAGGACCAATATTTTAGAACTTTTTTTTTTTGTTTAATAAATTTGGTTGTACTCTGCTTTAATTTTTATTTGTAACTAATAAGTCTTTCTTTTTTTTTGGACTAATTGTGAAAGTGGGTCGGTCTCTTAACTTTGTTATAATTGGGCGGACTAATGAATGTATTTGCGAATTACTTTTTGCATCCTATTTTTTTAACCTGCACCCATCCTTTATAGGAAGTGACAAAAATGTTCTTGGCAACTTCTTCCTGCACCTATACAAATTTCTTCCTGCACCCCCTCAATTTCAAAAAAGACTGTTTTGCGCTCTTTAGAAAATGACTCATATTCTTCTTTTCGAAATATTTTCGAAATGTCTTTTCCAGAACATGTTCCAGATTGATTTTTTGTCTTCTGGATTTTTTATTCTGAAAATATATTTTGCTTACAAAACTACTATTCCAAAAATACCTAAAATTGTAAAAGGTAATTTCGGTATTTTTTTAAGAATGTAGGGTGCAGGAAGAAAAGTGTAGAGGTGCAGGAAAAAACAACCAATGTTCATTTTCTAATTTTTAAATAAGAGAAGTTATACATCTGAAATTGATATTCAGAAATACATCTTCAAATTTGGATTTCCGTAATACTTGATTCTAAAATTCCTTCACCAGAACTTCAGAATCCTTCTTCTGAAATTTTTTGAATTTTTGTTTTTTAGATTTTTTTTTCTGTAATGTATTTTTTATTCCAAAATTGTCTTTTCAAAATGAAATTTTAATTTTTCAATTCTATTCTAAAATTTCATTTTTGAAACAAAAAATCTATTCCAAAATATATTTTTTAATTCTGAATATTTAAGAAAATAATTTTAGAAATTCAAAAGTTAATTAAATCCAAGTGAACAATCATCATATGCCTTTCAACACTCTAGCCAGTATCGATGAAATATTTGTCTTAATTACTGTGGGAAAATCAGGTTTAGGATTACTCATATTTTTTGGGAAGGGAATGCGTGTGCTGATAAGTTGACTAATTTAGGATTTATTCATAGAAAATATTTTCATTGGTATAATAGGCTACCATCTAGTTTGTTCTTAGAATTTCTTTATGAATAGGTATAGTCTACCTATGTATCGTTTTTGTTAACATATGAGTTTTGGTCTAGTCCTCCATATTTTTGTGTTTTTTATTTTTTATTTTTTAATAATATTTTTTTATGTGATAGCAAATGATTGTTACGTAATGATGTCTAACATAGCTGAGATGTCAAGTTACATAATGATGTCTAACATAAAAAAAATTATTTTAAAAAAATAAAATATTAATATAAAATAAAATAGGAAAAAAATTAAAATATCACTTAAACACAAAACTTTATATAATATATAGGTATACATTTAGTAACAATGAAAATAATCTTTAATGAAACAAAACATTAAATGCAAAACACAGTTATAGAAAATCATAATGAGAGCAACAGAGTTTGATGAAAAAGAAATGGCTAATTGGGATTGAGAGCAGTTGCCCTTGCAAGATCCGTCTGATGTCTATTCGCCACAGCAGCTATCCCAGTCTGCCTTGCCTCTGGAGCTCTTTATGAAGACTGTGCTCCATGTCCTGCAACTTTATACTCAAAATACAATGTATAACCAAATCTCAGCTCAGAACAAATTCATGACTGTAAGAGAAAAAAAGTTAATAATCAAAACATATATTCTACAGTTTATCATTTTTGCTATATTATTATTGGTTGTGGGATTCAAGTGTCTTAAATAACCAAGCTTTTCTATTAATGGAACGAGTAAGAACATGTTTGCGTTTTATTAGAATGCATGTACTGTTAATTTATTCTATATTTAAGTAATTTTTTTTAATAAAGAAATTAAATAAAAGGCTCAAACAACACTTTAACTTAAGATGATTTCATTGGGTTTTTTTTTATCATGATGGGGTTATTTTTTTTTGTTTTTACCAAAATGGGGTCCGTTTAAAAAAATTACAAATTTAGGCAAGTCGTGTCTAATTGGGACGACTTCATATGCAGAAGTCGTCCCAATTAGGCACGACTTCTGCCATGTTATACTAAAGTTGTGTCAACTTGGTACGACTTCTGTCATGTCATACTGAAGTCGTGTCAACTTGGCACGACTTCTGCCACGTCATAATTTTTTATTTTTTTTAATTTTATTGTTTATATATTGGGTAGTAAGTTATGTAATGTTAAAAATTAATTTTTTTTTCATCATTACGTGTTCGGTAAAATCATTATTTCTCAAGCTATTTATTTTGCAAATTCACAACAATAATTCTCTATTTATTTTCCAAATATAATAATTTTTCATTTATCTATTTATTTTCAAATTCAATAATAATTTTCTTCATTTTTTAATTAATCAAATAATCAAGTTATTGTATTACATTACCGTCAAACATGATCCATACACGATTATCCAATTTTTTGTTCCTTAAAACTAACACTCTTAGAAAATTATGTATCAAATTAATTTTTAACATTGCATAACTTACTATCCAATATATAAACAATAAAATTAAAAAAAAAATAAAAAATGTATGACGTGGCAGAAGTCGTGCCAAGTTGGCACGACTTGAGTATGACATGGCAGAAGTCGTGTCTAATTGGAACGATTTCTGCATATGAAGTCGTGCCGAATTCACACGACTTGCCTAAATTTGTATTTTTTTTAAACGAAACGGGTTCCATTTTAATAAAAACCAAAAAAAAATAACTCCATCATGATTAAAAAAAACCATTTCATTGGAAACATTAAGAAAAAGAATCTCAAGAATATACGTTAATAAATTATACATACATATGAAGACCAAAGACAGGAAAGCGTTGCCTTCTACAGAAAGTTAGGGTTTCATGCAACAACGTCTGTTCTTCTATCATTAAACTGTGCAATTGATTTTGGTAGTAAACCTGTTGTGGTTGAAGATGGACTAGTAGATCCTGAAATGTGAATACACATACCATATGAATGAGAAAACAGCATAGAAATGTTTGAAACTGGTCAGCTATGTATACAGTTAACTCCAAAATAAACATAGATATGAACATATATAGTTTACTCTAAAATATATAGTTTCTTCCTCACAACTATATATGTTACCATCAGAATTTGCTTTTGAGATGATCTAATGATAAGACAAGGATCTTACCATTGTGGTGAGAGCCACCTTAATAATATTACAACTGCAACAAATAAGTTCTTACCTCATTGAATAAGATTGACTGCACAGATCATATGATGCTATTCAATTCAACTGAAAAATTAAATATTGAGATAACATTTTCTATTACATTCATTGTAAAAAAAATAATAACAATAATCACCTGCAAAAATTTGGCCCGTTCTTCCAACTCTTCAACGTATTTCATCTTTTTCTGTCTTGATCTTTGGGCAGAAAGTCTGTTTGAGAATAGTCTGCGGGGAAATTAAAGAGAGGTATGTTAAAAAAAATTCCATTGTAACTATCACTAAAAATTCAGATAAAATAATTTACCTCCTTAGTTTAGGATCCATTAGGTTTTGTTCCACAGGAACTTCATCATCTTTTTCAGCTTGGGATTGTTCAGCATTTGAAGAAGAATCAAGAACCTTCTTTTCCTTTCCCTTCCCTTCACTTTGCTCCATCTGCAAAATGATTTGGAATGCATTCAATAACAATTTTGATTTTCAAATTACATAATTTAGAATAATTTAGAACTGTAAAATTATATTCTGAATTACAAAATCCATAACACAATTTTTAAGTTTTACATTGTGTAATTCAAAAGTGAAAATTGTGTTTAGAATTATATAATCTGAAATAGTATTTTCAAATTCTAAATTATACGATTTTAAAAGAATAAACTTACTTCACCTTTTTTTCTTATGAATTGCACACTTTGAACAACTAAAACAAGTTAAAGTTCAAGGATTAACTCACCGTCCAAAGGCTTAGCTTAGGCCATCTTTATACCAATTTTTTAATACAAGCAAGTTTATGTTATGTCTCTCATTCTCCTAAATAAATACTTCTCTTGACATGCTATTTAGAAAGGAAAAAAAATCTATTGTATTGTATATATATAAGAAAACGAGTTTAGGAAACGTATCTTTTATTAGATATTAAATATTAACTTTTTGTTTCTCTTTTATGTTGTATAGAGTCATAGAGTCAGTTATATTAATTTTAACTTGAAGCTAAAATATAAAAATATTAATAAAATTAAATATAATAAATTTAGCATTAGTTATTGACATTAACTTTATTTCATTTAAAAATTTATTTATTTAAAATAGTGCTTATTAAGCTAATATTAATCTAACTTATTTTAATATCTATTTAAATTAAAGTTGAATGAAAAAAAGAGTTAGTGCTAGTTAGAATAACATTTATTTAATTTAATTTTAATATTTATATTTATTTAAGTTAGTGTGGATGTTATATACTTTATTTTTAACATTTATTTATTTTAGTGTCATTAAGAAGACACTAATATAGTTTATTTTTAATATTTATTAAAATTAGTGTAATTTAACTAGCCTCAATCTTATTTGTTATTTAAATTAGTATTGTTAATTTATTTTCTTAATATGTATTTAATTTTTTGTATGTATACAAGGAATTTTTAACCTCATCTTTTTTTTTATTAGGATTCATACATTCCTTAAATATCTCAATTTATCTAATTTTATTGATAAAAAAATGTTCAAATCAATAATAAAAGAAGTTTTAAATTTTTATCATTACATCGAGATATTCAACACTCTTACAATCTATATATCTTTATTTTATTGTTAAAAAAAGTTCAAATCAACAATAATACAATCTGTAAATATTTATCATAGGATAGACATTTTTTTTATCAATAGTAAAAAATAAATAAATGTGAAATGATGGTTAACTCTTATACAACTCGAAAAGAACCTCCAAAAACTTTTCCTAAAAAACACTCCAACAAACAAGGAAAAAATCAATAACTCAAACACAATACTAAATCAATTTCACACAAACTAAAGGATCAAGACACCCGTCAAAATATGAAAAACAAGTTGAGATACCTTGAAAGTTATCCCATTATAGCATAGACATATAGAATGCTCTTACAATCCATATGTCTTCATGATATAAAATGCGTAAACAATTCTTAATTTAAAAAGTTATATTTAAACATGACAAATATATGCTAATTCCCATGAATCTAATGAATCTAATGAGAGTTTGAGATTTTTCTCTCACACTTTACAATAGAAATATTCTTATTCTCAAAAATATTTATCACTTTTTTTTCTCTACATACATGAAAACTACCTTTCTCATTAAGAATTCTTGATCTTTAGTGTTCAACTTTATTCTCAAGGAGGAACTCATGCAACAATGTGGGCAACATACTAGTTTGTTAATATAGTCATATTATTTTAAGCATGAACAAGAAGTATAATATTATTATACATATTTTACATTTATCTTTGTCAAAAAATTAATGTTATATTATTATTATTAAATTTAAAACACTAATATTTTCACATAAGTGTTCGTTAGTTTTTATATAAAAAAAAAACATTTCTTAGCATAGGTTTAGAGTAAGCCAACTTCATTTGTTTTTTTATAAGTAAAAAATACTTATACATAATGCACTAATCATTCCTAGTGTCTAAGTTGTGAACACATATCAATACACATTGTACATATAGCACTTTATGCTTAACAGAAAACTTACTGAAGCAGTCCAGCAGAGAAACAATCCTCAATCCCCATACAAAGACTAATATTATTGTCTCCTCTTACCCTTCTCAATACATTACAAAACATCTTAAACTTTCACTCTATTATCATTCAAAAAAATCCTTCAGATTTGAATAACATGTTGCCTCAGAATACTCCTGTCCCCGTTCCACATCTTCTTCCAAACTTTAATCAACTTCAACACAAATACATTGACGGAATGGACCTTATACAACCTCCTGCAAACTTTATTTATTTTTTTATTTTATTTGTTATTTAATTTCGGTTTAAACGAACAAGTCTTCAAAAAATTTAATACAAATAATTCATTTAGTGTACTTTGCTTCAACCAACTCTATTAGCATCTTCCATGTAATCAATGCAAATTTTCCGCAGATATTCGTGCTGATCTATGTAAAAAAAACTTTTGCAAATTATTCCAACATGAGCATCTATTGCAGATCTTACTTGAGTAAACGCCAAGGATAATGGTTTCAACCAAATCTAATTTTTTTTGAAATATGCATATATATGGAAAGAAAACATATCAGAAGAAAGTTAAAGAACTTATACTTAATTAATATCCTTAATAAGCGCAAGTGTGTATGTCTTAAACGATATGTGTGTTAAGCCGTAGAACTCGATGTCAACAACAACGGTTAACATTTTTTTTTTTTATCAGTAATAACAAATATATATAAAAAAAATAAATTACTGTGAAACAACCTTATAAAAAAAAACATAATCCAACATCTACCAAACCTTTCAAATCCATCAAGCAAAAGCACCAACCACTCTAAAAACCTAAATATCATTAAATAATCAAACGCGTGCATTCCAAATATTTCAAACACCCCTAAACCCTAAAGAGCCAACAAAGCAATACAACAATCATCCACCATCCATGAAACTAAAAAATTCGGAGTTCTTTATGATGACTTATATACAAATATATCTATATATATATATATATATATATATATATATATATATATATATATATATATATATATATATATATATATATATATACCCAGAGAGATATGTATAAATTAAAAAAGTAAAACAATTTATTTTATAAATAGTCTCTTAAAAACAACCATAAACAACATTTAAATCCAGGATTAAATAACAATGGAAATCGTCTTTAATGAAACAAGAACATTAAATGCAAACACAGTTATAGAAAATCACAATGAAAGCAGCAGAGTTTGATGTAAAGAAATGGCTAATTAGGGATTGGGATTGGGATTTTGAGCAGTTGCCCTTGCAAGATCCGTCTGATGCCTATCCGCCACAGCAGCTACCCCCATCTGCCTTGCCTCTGGAGCTATGTATGAAGACTGTGCTCCATTTCCTGCAACTTTATACTCAAAATACCAAGTATAAGCAAATCTCAGCTCAGAACAAATTCATGACTGTAATAGAAAAAAAGTTAATAATCAAAACATATATATTCTACAGTTTATTCAAGTACCTTAAATAATTAAGCTTATTCATTAATGGAGCGAGTAATAAGAACATGTTTGCTTTGATTAAATATAAAATATTGTATGTACTCTTAATTTGTTGTATATTTGTGTAATTTGTTTTAATATAAAATTGAAATAAAAGGCTCAAACAAAACTTTGAACTCAAGATCATCATTTCATTGGGACTGACATTAAGGAAAAAGAATAATATCAGGAATATACGTTAACAAATCATACATGAAAGACAAAAGACAGGTAAGCTTTGCCTTCTACAGAAAGAAATGAACATTTCTTTTCTAGTAAATAGTAAATATTTTAAATGCAAATGCGTGCTTGTATGATAGAAAAATACATAATTATTAAAACTATGATTTTAAATTTTTATCCAATCTGTTTATATATTTTGATCTGCTAGTGTATGGTCATTATTAAGTCCAAGCAGCTATCTAAATATGCAACAATTGGCACGAAATAGCAGTGTTCATTTAACAATTACATAAGCAACAAATGTTTAATTAACAGTAGTTTTCATGCAGTTAAAATTATTGATAATTAGTACACAAGCTTTGTTGCTTTGCTACCTTGATATGAGGATGTATCAAAGGACACTCCAGCCAATGGATCACTATTCAAATGAAGCAATTGGTCTTGCTTAACTTCCTCTAGCATACTCTTTTTGTTCCTGTTCTTCTCATCTTCAGCTAAAAGGACAATGCCTCAAAATTAGTGACACTATATCTCCATTAATGTTTTGCCAATTGGCCTAATGAAACAGCTTTATGCAGAAACATGCAAACATATATTCCAAAGAGGAAAACAACTTTACCCTCTCTGAGCAAAGCCTTTCTCTTAAGATATTCCATTTCATGCAACATTGTCTGTTCTTCCATCATTAAATTGTGCAATTGGTTTTGGTAGTAAGCCTGTTCTGGTTGAAGTCGGAGTAGTAGATCCTGCGTATGAATACACATACCATATGAATGTGACAATAGCATAAAAATGTTTGAAACCGATTAGCTATGTAGCTACTCTAAAAAAACATAGATCTGAACATAGATAACTATGAAAAGTTTCATCCACCACAACATAAGACAAGGATCCTACCATTGTGGTAAGAATTACCTTACTAATATTACAGCAGCAACAAATTGATTATGCAGATCATATAATGCTATTTAATTCACTTCAAATATTGAGAGATAACATTTTCCATTACATTCATTTAAAAAAAAAACATCAATAACAATAATCACCTCCAGAATTTTGACCCGTTCTTCTAAATCTTCAACAATTTTCTTCTTCTTCTGCCTTGATCTTTGTGAATAAAGTCTGTTAGAGAACATTCTGCGGGGAAATTGAAGACGATTATGTTAGAAAACTTCCATGTAACAATCACTACAAAATTGAAATAAAATAACCTACCTCCTTAATTTTGGATCCATTTGTTCCACAGGACCTTTATCATCCTTTTCAGCTTGGGATTGTTCAGCATTTGAAGAAGAATCCAGAATCATCTTTCCCTTTCCCATCCCTTCACTTTGCTCCATTAGCAGAATGGATTGATTTCTAAGTGAAAAAAAAATGCTTTTGGTTAAAGGGGGAAGGAGGTAATCAGGTTGATTAAAACTTCTATAGCATCATTAATATTGATGCTGATTATGTGAAGTTGGCTTAATACTCTTGTGATACAGAAATGAAGGAACAGGTTTTAACAAGACAACAAATTAGTGTAGCTGTCTCCTGCAGCATGCAAAGGAGAAGAACACCCCTCGTATTTAAACTACTCCCTCGCCTGAAACCCTTCCTCATTTGTATGTGTTGGCCCTATGATATCCAAACTTTTCAAATCACATGCCCGCATGGACGAATGAATGCTTTGGCTTAGTGACCAATGAATGCTTTGGCTTAGGGCCACACTGACCCCACTACTTATATATTTTTATAAGAATAAGGATAATATACGTTTAGAACTCACATTTTTTTATATAATTACCCAATTACAACTTTTAATTTTATTATTTTAATATTTTTTATATCATTTAATTTTAAATTTATTTTTTATTATATTTATTTTTAAACTCATAACATTTGTATACAAACTTTAAGTGGTCAAAATATATCATTTTCCTAAGTTTTGTTTATAATAAAATAATAATTTTTTTAATAGTTAAGTAGATGAAATGAAACTGATGTGAACGTATTATTCTCTATTTTTTATTGAATAATTATTTTTTACACTCTAACAGTAAAAGACAACCATTCAACAATTATTTTTGAAATAAAATATTATATTTATAGTAAAATAATATTTGTTTTATGTCAAATAAATGAAACTGGTGTTAATATGCAGAACTCACCTTATATAATACAAGTGGATGCAAACCTCACCTTATAAGTCAGTTTGATAAGGTTGAATTAGACTTAAAATTCACTTTTTAATATGGTATCATAGTCATTTTGAGTCTATCCTAGCGATTGTTTGTTGGGCTTATCAGGACACCCGTTATCCGTCTGTTATGCCATAATATATAGTCTCACACACGAGTTGGTAGCATCGGCGTGAGGAGGTGTTGGAGATCCAACATTGACTAAAGATTAAGACATTTCATAGTATATAAGTGATCATAGTATATAAGTGGGGCAAACCTCACCTTATAAGCCTAGAGATTAAGACATTTCATAATATATAAGTGATCATAGTGTATAAGTGGGTGCAAACCTCACCTTATAAGTCTAGAGATTAAGGCATTTCATAGTATATAAGTTATCTATATAAGTGGGTGCAAACATCACCTTATAAGTCGGTATTATGAGGCTGAGTTAGGCTTAAAGTGTACTTATTAATACATCCTTTAATACTTACAAGTTTATGTTATGAATAAAATTTATTTGACACTTTAATAGTAAAAAACAACTACTTTATAATTTTAAAAATAAAATATTATATTATAAGAAAATAATATTTTTTTCAAATATTAAAGTGGATGAAATTGTTGTTGATATATCATTATCCTTATGTTTTGGCTCTCATTCTCTCTGGTAAACAATTACTTCTCTTGACCGCCTACACTTTTTATTAGGAAGAAAACATTACAATAAAATTATTAAATAAAAATTAAATTTAGAGACAAAAAATAATTAGTCACTGCATTAACTAAATTAGATAAAGACTAATTCAGAATACGAAGTAATTATATACCAATTTCAAAACTATTTTATAATTTTTTATTAATAATAAAAACTACTTTAAATATTTATGATTTTTTTAAGTTTATAAAATGTTTCTAATATAGTCAAATAGTAACTAATTATTTTAATTTTTAAAATTAGTTTTTAGTGAAATAAATTCTATTGTATATATTTTATAAGAAAATGTTTGATGAAACGTAAAATTTATTGGATATTAAATATTAACTTTCTTTTCTTTTCGTTGCTGTTCTTTTTTTTTTTCATCTTTGTATTTCTAATCTTTACTTTTAAATTTTTATTATTATATTTTAACATTTTCATTCACTATAAGAAAATCATGAAATAGAAACCAATTTGTAGAAACCAAAATAATTAGTTGCAATAGTAACTAAATTAGAGACCATTTTAGAAACTAAAAAGAAATTTGGTTTCTAAATTAGTTTCTATTATTTTTTTATTATTGTTAAATAGTTTCTAAATTTGTATATAATTAGCAACCAAAGTTTTTGCTATCAAATTTAGAAACTAAATAATTGGTAATTAAAACCTTAGTTTTTTTTTATAAAGTTTGGTAATTAAAACCTTAGTTGCTAATTAGATACTAATTTAGAAACTATTTAACAATAATAGAAAATAATATAAACTAATTTAAAAACCAATTTTTTTTTAGTTTCTAAAATAGTCTCTATTTTAGTTTCTATTGTAACTAATTATTTTGATATCTAAAAATTAGTTTTTATTTCATGATTTTCTTGTAATGATAGCTTACATTATATTATTATTCTAGTAGTTTTACGATAAAATCGTTCTACTTTTCTTCTCTAGCAAGTTTTATGGCGACAGTTTTTTTTCTTTTTGTAAAAAGGTCCACATGTTATATAGAATCAGTTTTAAAATTTTTGAATGTATATGTATTTTTCTTTTTTAAGTGAAACCTATATTTCTAACCCATGTACATATAATTAGTTTTTAATTTGGTTCTTACATGTAAACATCTATTAGTTAACTGATTTTCTTTCCTGTATTATACTCTATTACATTTCCATGTGTTTTTTTTATCAGCAATTATCTTTCCATGTGTAAAGCACCAACAATTGTAACTGAAATTAAAAGGATTCAAAAAAAAAATTATTGTGGGGTTAGGGACACAAAACTGTAATTAACGTCTGAAATTTTGCAATGCAATAGTTTCCTATTAAAAGTATACTGTTTACAGATATTTTTTCCTAAAACATGAGTGAAAAAAAATAAAAATAATAAAAGGTATTAATTTAATAAATAAAATAAGATAAAATTAATTTGATGGGAAAGTATAAGTTTTGTGCAGTAAAAGACTAAAAAAATAACTAGAATGAATGCACTAGAAGAAGAGATGAGCCCGGGTAAGAAAAGACCTTCCGCTGCAATTTAATGAAGCTTAATCTCTTTGAGGCTACAGATAGGGACCACAATGAAAAAAAAAAAAAGAGAGAGAAAAAAAAAAGGGAGAGTAGAAAATACTATTAATGAAATCATTAATTTTAGTATTTAAAATATTTAATACTATATTAATTAAATTAATTATTATTTTAGGGATTAAAAAAGTTATTACTTATAATAAAGTTTATAAATTTATTTTTAAAATGGTATTTAATTTATCAAGTATTTGCTAAGTAATTAGTAGTTAAATCATTAATAACTAGTTAGATATTAAAAGATAGTTTATAAATTTTATTAATAATAAAATTTACTTTAAATAATAATATATTTAATCTATAAAATAATATTTAATTTTTTTTATAAAAGCTTTCATTTTAGGTATCACTATTCAACTTGATATCTCAACTAGACTGACACTTCAAGTAATAACAATTATTTGTCATCACATGAAAAAAGTATTATTATTAAAAAAAGGAAAGAAAATACAAAAATATGCAAATATGTTAACGATACATAGGTAGACTATACCTATTCATAGAGAATTCTAATAACAAACTAGATGGAAGCCTATTATACCAATGAAATTATACTCTATGAATAAATCTTAAATTAGCTAACTTATCAGCACACAGATTCCACTCACGAAAGATATGATTAACACTACACCTGATTTTCTCAGTAATTAAGACAAGTATTCCATCGATTATAAAACATCCACAGAACATTAGTCATACTAGTAAACGCAACATAAACCAAGGCAGAATCACATTCAAGTCAGACATTAGTAAGCCTAATCTTTTGAGTTTCCTCTATAGCATGTATAACTCCACCATAAAACATAGTAATCATAGCAGTCTGAACTTCAAGAAACGCAGAGAAAGCACCAATAAACTCCCTCATATTCCCACGAAAAATACATTCACAAGTAACAAGACCAAAATACCCCTAGCAGCTCCATCAGTGTTAATTTTAACCTAGCCTAGTGAAGGAAACTTCCATCTAACAGGAAGAAGACGAAGAACTTTACCACTGCGAGTATTAATACCAAAAAACTTAATCACATTGAAATCCAACATATCATTCTTCATTGAAGTTTTAGACGAATTTCCTACTAGAAAAGTTAGATCTTTAATTACCGAAATAGTCCTAAAACTTCAATCTTATCCTGAAATTTAGTATAATTCCTCATATGTCATACCATCCAAATAGAAAAAGTTATCACAACAAGCTTAGTCAATTTAACCAAAGGACCATCACTCTTAATAAAAGAAATAATATCATCCTTATTAAAGAAATGAGAAGTAAGAAAAATCGGTTAAACCCAACTCCAAATATAAAAAGTATTAGAATATTCAAAAAAATAAATGTTGAATATATTTCTCATGTTTTTCACAAAGCATATACATAGAACATATATGCAAACTTTTTGTCTAATATGTTAATCTGTAGGAAGTCGCCCATAAAAAATAATATTTAATTTAGCCAATAACTAATTATATTTTTCTCTAAAATTAATTTTTATTTTGTAGTAGAAGATATCATCTATATATATTTATTTAATTTATTAATTCATTTTTTCATTGATGTAATCTCATTTATTTTATTTATTTCAGTTATTATATATTTGTTTTGTTTTATTTACTTCAAATATTTTATTTATCTCTAATTGCTAGTCCATTTTATCTATTTTATTTTATTTATCTCACTCCTTTATTTTATTTTAGTTGTCATAAAATCATAATTTTGCATTAGTTAGAAATGTACATCATTTTGTCATCAAAATAACAAACAAGTCTTAAAAAAAAACTATCAATTTTTAAAAAAATTAACAATCATTGGACTAATTTCAATCATTTCCATATTACAAGTGTGGATAATCTAAAATTTGAACCAAGAATAAAAATTAATTTAATGAAAAAAAAATATATAACCAAACTTAATATTAAATATGTTTGAAATTAAACATATATTTTTTTAAACAACCAAAGTAATTAATTAACGGTATCAAATATTTCATCATAATTAACGACACATGGAATTTCTCTTCATTTTTTTCATAAAATTTTAGCGATTAAAATCATTTTTCCGTTGTAAAGTAAATATATCGGTTTACAGTTATGTGTATGTTCACACATTCATACATATACAAATGTAGATCAAATAGTGAATTCAACAACAACTTGCTTCCTTTCAAAACCAAAACAACATTTCTATCAAAACCACAAACAATTTAGATTGGAGGAACAACACACATCGTATGATAATATTGAGATTATTTAGAAAGAAATACTGAACAAATAAGGTAATTTACACTACTACTCCAACTCTAATCCCCAGCATTTTGTCATTTTTTAATAAATGCACCAGTTTTTTTTAAAACTTTGGACTCATTCATTTGGCCCAACATTTTTAGTATTTGTCATCCACTTTTTACATACACAACCAACAACAGTTTTTTGTGATAAACAAAATAAAATTATTAAAGAAAACTGGTACTACATTTATACATCTAAATAAATTTTAGATATTTGTATGACTTCTTTCATCTTATATTTAATAAAAATAATCATTTAAGTATTTGTGTGATTATGGACACAATCTTATACTCAATATCTCTTCTTGAAAATTTATTAAAAAAATTTTAAATAAAATTTATGCAAATCAGGTTGAAAATCTCACATCGACTAGAGATTAGAGTCTTTCATAGTATATAATTGAATGCAATATGATTAATATGATTCATAAGAGTATTAATCATAGTCACTTACATTATTTTATACTCTAATGAATGTGAATCATACAAAATGTAAATTTTTTAAAATATAAATATTTTTAAAATTAAAAAATATAACAAACAAATATCTCTTTGACTTTAAGAGCTACATGATACCTAATTTTCTATTGTGAATGGAAATATCTTCGGACAAAGTAAATGTTTGTCGGATTCACTTTGACTTTTAAAATTGCGTAGTCCCTAATTTTTTATTTTGAATGAAAATTCTTAGGAGTAAGGTCATTGTAGAGTCCAAATAAAAAAAAATATTTAAAAATATTTTATTTATCTTTCACATATGTTTTTGTTGCTATCTTTTGAAAAAAATAAACATTCTAAAAAATAACAATTTTTAACCTATTTAATTAAAGGTGTCGTTTCAGGATGAACGTTCTAAGGTGTAATTCGCATACTATTTATTTTTTTTAGATTTTTTCGTTGTTTTTCTTTTTAAACTATGGGTGAACACTTCCTCTATTTTTCAAAGATTTTTATCATTGTGCCCTCGTGATCCCAATTACGACACTATTGCTTATGCTTTAATAGTTAAAAATAAATATTTTGAAATAAAATTACAATTGAAAATAGTAATATTAATATTAATTTTGGAAAAGGAACTTAAACATAATTTACGATTTATATCATTTTTGGAAAATAAAAATAAAATAAAAATAATACAAGTTATTGATTTAGTTAGAAAAAAAACATTCATTAGTTGAACCGAAAAATGATCACTAAAACTTCCATACAAATTGGTCATTAAATTTGTCATTCATTTATTTCGGTAATTACATAAAGTCACTTAATTGTTTACTCATTTCAGTGACTAAATCAACTATAGATTTCAATATATTTATTTAAAATGTTAAATATAGTTAAGGATTCATTTAAGTGTCTAGGTGAAATAGCAATATCAAAAAATTAATAGTTTACTATATCTTGAAAAGGTAAATATTTTGAAATAAACTAGCAATTAATGGTATTAATTTTTAAAAAGAAATTAAAAGTTTAAAAATATAACAATAATTTATCAAAGTAGGTTATTTCTTGAAAAAGTAAATTAAAATAAAAAATAATACAATCAATAATTTTTTTTTAATATATGATTTTTGATATAGTTTATATATATATATATATATATATATATATATATTTTATTTTAATAATATTTTTTTATATGGTAACAAATAATTGTTATTATTTGAGTTGTCAAGCCAAAATGTCAAATTTTATGCCTAATATAAAAGTTAAAAAAAATTAATAAGAAAAAATAGGTTATCAAGTTGGATAAAATATTGATCACTAAATAAGTCATAAAAAATAATTATTGATTTCGATCACTGATTTATGTGACTAAATCATTAACTGAATTATGTAATTAGATGAGGCATTATACGTATATGATAAAAAAAATAGTGATTGATCACTTAATCAGTTACTAATTTTATTTGTGACTAATTTTTAATATTTAGACCAAAATTGTAATTTTTATATATAATATTATTTTCTATTTCTCGAATTATCTACCTTGATCATCTTGCAGATAAACTTGTTTTTTAAAACTGTGGGTCTGCCAACGTTTTAATAGGCTTATTTGAAAAGGATTTTCTTAAGTATTATATCAATTATTTTATAAATACTGTATACTTTTTTTTTCATTTAGACGTTTCTAATCACTATATTCAATGCTTTATTAATTTATCTCCTTGAAATATTGGTCCAGCATTTAAGATTTTTTTAATTTTGTCTTAATTGGAACTAATGTTGAGAAGCTAGAATTCAACTTAATATAAGTTATTAAAACTTTATGTGAATCGTACGTTTCGAATATATAAAATAAATGGCAAATTTTCCCACACATCCATAACTTTGTCCAACGTCTCCATATTTTTTTTATTCCAACAATATTTTACATTTTCATACCTTTTTTAATTTTAACAATATTTTTGTTTTATAAATAAAATTCATGTTAGACATCACTATGTTATTTGACATCTCAGTTAGGCTGACACTCCAAGTAACAACAATCATTTGACATCACATGAAAAAAGTATTATTAAAAAAAAAAATACAAAAATATGGAGAGACTAGACCAAAACTCATATGTTAACAAAAACTATACATAGGTAGACTATATCTATTAATAAAAAAATTTAAGAATAGACTATATGTAAGTCTATTATATCAATGAAATGATTCTCTATGAATAAATCCTAAATTAATTAGTTTATCAGCACACGCATACGAAAAATATGAGTAACCCTAAACTTGATTTTAACAATATCTTTTTAAGAAGTATGATAGAGTTTGGTATTTTTTTTTCTTCATTTTCAAGTGATATTAGTTGTTTATGGTGATTAATGATAAATGTTTATGATTAATATAAATTTTATGATGTTTCATTGATTGTGGTTGAATTTTTGTTTTTTTTTAATTACAGAAGTTCAAAAGAAAAACTTACAAGATATAAAAATGGAGTATAAAACTAAAAAAAATAAAATCTCAGACGATAGTATAGTTTCAACGCAGTCGGAGAAAATTGAAAGTGTTACAACCGAAAGAGTGATATGTTGATGCATATGAAGTTATTTAAAAGATAATATTATATTTCATCTAGAGTTATTTAAGAAATTTAAAAAAAATAAAACTACTTTTCCCAATTTATATAGAAATGCATGAAAAACATAAGATGGAGAAAGAATTTGCCAATATAAATTACATCTCTAAAGTGATATTTTCAAGCCCTATGTGTTAATAAATGGGCAAATTTATGGGCCCAGCCAGAAAACATGATAAATTTATAAATTTGGAATTTTTTTTCTTTTATTTATTAAAGATAAATCTATTTAAATAAATTATATCAAATAAAATGTAATTCCTTTTTCTAGATATTTAGTTATGTAACTTTTTTATTTTAAAACATCAGTTTCAAGTGTGGAAACCACCTTTTCAAACTAAGTTTGCAGAGTTTGAGGATTTAACAGATCAGACCTAAAAATTGTTCGTCAGTATTTAGGTTTAAAATAAAAGGATTCGTTATTCATGTATTCAACCTTAGTTCTTCCTATCTTCTCATATTTTCACAACATATATTCTAACATAATATCAAATGTTTCATATTTAATATTAAATTTTATTCTTTTCAAATACATTATTAATTTAAATTTCAAATTTAATATAATTTTTTAATACACTAATTAACTTTATTTTCAACTTAAATTCTCAAAAATAGACTTATTTGTTTATAAGTTAAATTTTAATTTATAATTATTTCAAAAATCAATATACATAATAGGATCTATTTTCAAATTAAGTTAAAAATACATTGTGTAAGGGATAAAACAATTTTGAACAAAATGTAATTGTCAAACTTAACAAATATGAGATTGAGTTTAAAGGGATATATTTCTTTGTGTTACATAGTTTATAAAATGTTACACGTAACTCCCAAAATTTATAATAATATTGTCTAAATATAATGTATTAAATTAAATTAATTTTAAATAATTATTAGTTTTAAAAATATTATATGATCAATATTTAATAACAAAATTAATAATTAATAATAAAAAATTTAAAAATAAACTTATCTCTTCGTAGGAAAAGAGATAAGTTAGAAATAAAGATATCTCTTTCTCCATTATTACATATATTAAAAATAAATAAAAATAATTATTTTTTCTATAGAAAATGGTGAGAAATAGTATTATTAAAACTAATGTACCTATCACTACAATAAAATTATTAAATATAAAATTAATTAGTTACTATATTAACTAAATTAGATATTATTTTATAAATTACAAAATTATTGATATCTAAAATAATTTTTATTATTAATAAAAAATTATAAATTATTTTTTAAATTAGTGTTTAATTAGTTGCCAATATTTTAATTATTCACTACTTTAGATTCTAAATGTTAAATAGATATTAATCTAAAAGTAATTTCTAATGAATGATCTTATTGTGGTATACAATCTCAAAAAGTAAGAGAAAATTCATTTTATTTTATAATTATTTTTTTCTCACTGAATTGTTTGTAGTTTCATTTCATTTATTTATTTGTTAATTTTATAACTATTTATCAAATAAGGTCTTGTTAATCTTATCTTATTTATTTAGTTATTTATTAATCTTATGACTACTTTTGTTCAGTGAAATATACAACCTTATCATGTTTATCTAGCTACTTTATAATTATATTTGTCTGGTGAGGTATCCTGGACTTCATTTATTTATTTAATAATCATCATTACTTGGTGGATGTTTATAATTAGTCTTCTTTAATCATTTATTGTTATTTAATTTATATATATATTACAAGAAATTAATTAAATATTAATTAAAGTTAAAAATAAAAATAATTAGTTACTATATTAATTAAATTAGATATTATTTTAAAAACTAAAAAATTATTTGTATTTAAAATAATTTTTATTATTAATATTTTATAAAGTAATTTTTAAATTAGTATGTAATAATTAGCTATTAAAATTTTAACTATTAATATTAAATTGAATTTGATATATTTTTATTTTAATATACACCTTCTTCGTAATATACTGTCATTTAAGTGGATTTATGTTATAAATTTTAATAAAATTCTAATTTATATACTTAATAATTGAAAAGATCAACTTATGGCTACAAAAACCAATCAAGTAATTAAGTTAGACGTCAAAGGCCCAAGTTCACATGCAAAACAAATAAGGGCATTTCTTCTTCCACCCCTGGTTTAATCCTACACCTCTATAGAGATGGTGAACTTATCATTTTCATTTTTCTCATCCATTCTTCATCTTTTTCATTATTTCTTTATCTTCTTCAACTCCTTTTCATCTTATTCACCTATTTTTGCTTGTAAGTCAATGTGGTTAAAGGGTGTGTGAAATGTCGTGATTATACAAACATTGTTTCATGCTTTTGGAATTTTTTTCCTCCCACTAAAACGAAAATGAGTTTATTTCTTCAAGCTTCATGATTTGGAATATAAATACATAATCCTTAATACAATACAATTTTTGTAATATGGATTGCACAATCCATAAAG
Organism: Phaseolus vulgaris; assembly: GCF_051622355.1. Taxonomy (NCBI): domain Eukaryota; kingdom Viridiplantae; phylum Streptophyta; class Magnoliopsida; order Fabales; family Fabaceae; genus Phaseolus; species Phaseolus vulgaris. The sequence continues at coordinate 24,913,323 of NC_143503.1, forward strand.
TTTTTGGCTTCCACAATTCAAAATTTTAAAAAAAATGAATTCAGAAAAATATTTTTGGAATTTAAATAATTAAAAGGGTGGGAGAAATTATGAGGGTGCAATAAGAAATTATAGGGGTGCAGGAAGAAAAACTATACAACACCTAAGTTGGATTGAGCCCATCATGTTTACATGTTTAAGGGGACTGTTTCTTCCTACACCTTCATATGTTCTTCTGTCACTCCTATACAAAATATGAAAATACATTTTTATCCTTTTTATGTCACCCCATATTTCGGATTACATAGTTCGAAAGTTAATTTTGAATTTGGAAATAGCTTAAAAATTATGTAATCTATAATATATTTTAAAAAAATTATATTCTGAATCATATAATTAAGAGTTTGGATTTGAGAATAGCTTTCGGATTATATAATTCAAACATGTATTTAAAAAAGATTTTCGGATTACATAATCTAGAAACTAATCTCATATTGAAAAAAATTCTAAATTATGTAATCCAAAAACTAATCATGCATATGAAAAAAGGTTTATGAATTACATAATCTAGAAGCTAATTACGAATTTGAATCCAAATTATATAATTCAAAATATTACATAAGAACATTTTTAATATAAAAAAATTTATGGAGATAAGAAAAGAATATATTGAGCTGCAGGAAGAAACAGTCGTTTAAAGATTAACATGTTGGATTTGTTCAACAGTCATGTTGCTACTGTGAAAGCGAGTATGAGAAAACTCATATTCACTGAGATAATGGAAATGATAATGTTTGATGAGAGATATTGTTAATGTGAGTATATTTTATTCTTTTGTTGTTTTTATTTTGTTTTAGACATGAACATATGTCTTTTTAGGAAGAATTCAATTTTAGGGTACATAAGAAATTCAGTTTGACAAAATTATACAAATATGAAGATAAATAAATAATATGTATTTAAAACAAATCTTTTAATTGAAATTATAACTTGAAATTCAAAACAAATTAACATACCTCCTTAACTTAGAATCCAACATATTTTGTTCTATATTAGAACTCATAAAGTCCTTGGAATTGTTTAGCATCCTTTAGACTAGAATCCATATTAGGAACATTCTTTTTCATTCAGTTTTATACCATCTCACTTTTCTCCATCTATTCTTTTGCAAGACAGAAAATCATAAATGGAATGATAGTTAGTGGAAACAAATTTTTAATCAACAAAATTACATCGTTCTTATTAATGAAATTAAACGTTCATCCTTTATTTAACAATCCAATTTTCATTGTATATTTTACATAAAAGGAAAGATGGCTCATAGTATGGATTCTGCTTCAAATGATATATATATGTTAATGAATATTTTTTGGTTCTTTTTACTATCAAGGTAAATTAATATTTTGTATCATTTTTTGCTTGAAATTTTCTCAAACATTGTAAATTTCTTAAAAAATTAAAATCAAAAGATGCAAAAAAGAAAATCTATCCTTAATAAGAATAAAAGGACAAAACAAAAAATATTTTGCTGGCTTTTCTTTTGAAAACTTTGGTTGTATATAATGAAGGTTTTGTTCCCATCTGGCTAAGGATCAGTTTCAAAGTGAAGGAGTATTCTTCTTAGTGAGTATTGAAATCTAGATAAATATCATAGTTTGTGGTCTTGTTAATATGACCCTTAATTTTTGTCACACATGAATATTCAGGCAAAGGATCTTCACATAAACAACATCAATATTAAGAATGCTATAGAAATTTTAATTAACCAAGTTGCCCTATTTAATCATTCAAATTGAGGATTTTCTTGTCATTAACTAATATAATTGTTTTTTTTATATCATCTTATATTTTTTTTTCTTCTGTAGATTTCTTTTGCATACATAATTATAATAAATTAGAATAAATTAATTCATTATTTTATTTTATTTTTTTAAAATTAAAAATATATTATAGTTATAAATTGGTAATGGATCTAATATCTAGTGCATTTGTTTCACATAAAATAATATAAGAAATATTGTTGGCAACCCTATAATTCATAGAAAGTAGTATAACTAAAGATGGTGGTGATTAAGAGAATTATTACTTTTCTTCTTAGTTGGTGGTCAGTTGTCTTCTGTCTTTTCTTCACCTCATTGAACGACTTCCTCCTCTTCTCTTGTTGTCCTCCTCTCTCTCGCAAACTTTCAGTTCATATGGTATATGTAAAAGACATTTTGATGCTCAAGTGAGATTTCGGTATTCAATGTTGAGTGTAATTAATGCGTGATGATAACGTACTTTTTCCCTTAAACTTAAGACTATTTATATGATTATTATGGATTCATTGTTATTGGACCGGATTAGTGTTTGGATCATGATTAAGAACACATTACCTAATGTTTAACCACTACTTTAGACTTGTTAATCCTCTATTGGACTTAATGAATTTGGTCATGTCGATCGACACTAACCGGATGCTAAAACTTTCATCCTTCATTCCATACCGATCAGTACAAATTCTAATTATTTTGTTTTTTAATTAGATGTAACCAACTAGAATCCATTTGTCTTTCTTATTTACCAAATAATAAAGGAAGAAAAAATAAAACGAGAAGAAATAAATAAAAAATGGAATAGCAACATAGTTGATAATAGAAGTCTTCCACATCAAACTTACAAGGTGGAGACCCTCCAACTAGAAATGAATTTTTTTAGTGTCATTCTGGACAAAGCTTGTTGAACTATTCCAAGTAAAAAAAATGATAAAGACCTTAATAGATATAAAAATATATTTGATCTTGAGCTACAAAGATAGTTTTTATTTGATTAATTGTTAAGAAGGTAGGTTATTTGATTTAAATTTTTTAAGTTATAGTATAAGAAGAAGGTTTGTTTTTCATATTTTTCATTAATTTATTATCTTTATAATATCTTTGTAATATCTATCAAACCCCATTTTGTCATAAGAAAAATGCAAAATAAGGTGAAATTTGTGAAAACATTAGAAGTTCAGGCCAAAACTTGGAGGTGTTAACGTTATTAATTTTTCAAAATTAGTGTAGTATACTAGATTTCTATAGATAGCCTAAAGAATGATATTTTCAGTGAGTTCAATAACGTCGCATAATTTATGTAATTTATAAGGAGAGTCTTATCACAACCATTTGATCCTTGTCTTTTTTAACTTGATTCTCAAATAATGTTTTTTTTTTATAGCCTTTATGCTTCTGGAAAGTAAACTATATATAATCTTTTAAAAAAATTATTTCTATAAGTTGTATTTTTATCCACAATCAAAATATTAAAAAAAATGTGTCTTTTATAAAAAAAATTAGTCAAATGTAATCACTAACGATATTATTATTGATCTAATTCCCATCCTATCTATTATTGATGTCCTTCCCATCTTATATTATGAATATGATTTTTATTATGCCATTCAATAGTCAATACTATTGTAATCGATTTTGAATATTTAGTTACTATACACTAGTTTTTATTCAATTCATACAATAAAATTATTAAATAAAATTTAATTATAAAGATAAAGATTAAAATAATTAGTTATTATATTAATTAAGTTAAAGATTATTTTATAAATTAAAAAAATATTAGTATTTAAAATAATTTCTATTATTAATAAAAATTTAGAAAGTAGTTTTTAAATTGATATTTAATCATTAGTTATTAAGGTTTTAGCTATTAACTATTTTATATTTTAAATTAGTTTTTATTAACTTTTTAAAAACTAATTTATAATCTAAAATATACTAATTATTTTTTATCTTTAAATTTAGTTGTTATTTAATAATTTTCTTGTTTTTTAAAAAGAAATATTTTGATCTAAATTAATAATAATAATTTTTAATTTTTGAAAAAGAATATTAAAATAAAAATAATAAATAGTGATTGATTTAATAATGAAAAAAACATTAACTAATTTCACAACAAATTAGTCACTAGTCACAAAATTCAGTGAAGTTCATCGTTCATTGATTTTAGTAACTAAATTGCTTATACTTTTAGTCATTAAATTAAATTGGTAACTCATCTCGATTACTAAATCGCACAATATTAAATATCAATATTATTCTGTTTAATTATTTAGAGAAATATTAATATTGAAACATTAATAATTTTCTATCTTATAAAAATAAGTATTTTGAAGTATTTTTTTGCTAATTGAATTAAAATAAATATATATATAATTTTAGGAAATATTTTGCGATGAAAAAACAGGTTACTTATTTGGACTAAAATGTAATCATTAAAATTAGTCATTGTTTTACGTCATTAATTTTTTTTTCTTCACTCATTCCACAATTGATTTCTATTACTAAATTGAGTAGTATATAGCATTGATCATAAGAACAAAGACCTCTATTATTTTGAGTTATATGTTTTTGGTAATCTTTAATGTTGCAAACATGTTTTTACTGGGACGACCTCCTACCAACCTTTACTATACTTATTTGAAAAAAGAATTTTCCAAAGAGTTTTATGAACTCAAATTTTCTTTTAGAATGTTGTATATATTTATAAAAATAGTTAGGTATTTATTTTATATAATATAATGACTTTCTTTGATAAAAAATATTTAATGAAAATGTTAAGCATGTTTGTAAATCTATTTAGTATTCACCTTAAATATTATTATTTAAAAATTAAAAATTTATATTTTTTAAAATAAATATTTTATAAATTATAATATAATTTTTGGAAAAAATTAAATGTAAAAAATTATTAGGTAAATTATTTTTGGAAAATCAAAATAAAAAAAAACAATAAAATTAGTGACTAATTTAATAACTAAAACATTGCTCACTTAGATAGATGAAAAGTTTGTCACTAAACCAATAACAAAATTGGTTGCTAAATTTGTTACTATTTTTGTCTCTAATTTTTGTCATTCAATTAGTCACATATTTTTATAATTAAAATCAGTCACTGATTTTTTTCTCCAAAAAGTTACATTTTGTCACAATATCAATCATTATATGTTAGTAGTCTAGGAAATGGTGATAATCTCACTCTTCTTATATGACCTCATTATTTATGAAAATACTGTAAACTTGTTTTTTTTAAAGCTATCATATGACCTTCTAACAACTTCATTAGATTTTTTTGAAAAAAAAATCCAAGTTGTTTTATCAATTCTATTCAAAGTCCCACCTTTTTAGCTAATTTTGTAGTGGATATCAAAGTCAACTTCTTAAGTTTAGTTATTTAAAAGAGTTTGATATGTCAAAATGACGTTCATTCTAAAGAAGATATCTTGGACACCAATGAAAAATTAAATAATGAACTATTAAAACCATCATTTCAAATTTTAAAAATAAAGATAAGGAAAACTTCTCTTTTTTTTAAAAAAAGTCAAAAGCTTTAGAGAAAATACATATAAAATAATCATTCTCAAATATTAGATGACCAAATTTTTGAAATAACAATCTTATAAAAATCATGTTGATGGGATAAAAGATTAAACTTATTATTAAGATCATCTCAAAAACACTCTTAGACAAAAGAGGATTAGACCATGAAGAAGATAAAACAAAATCTCATACATTTTTCGTTTGTAATGTGAGAGGTGCATTTAAGACATCAAAATCTAACATGAAAAGACCCAAGTTTAATTGGACACCTAATGCAAAAGTATTCATATTGTAGGCATGGTAGGCATGGTTAGTCAGTAGAAAAAAAAAATACATTTTGTCATGTTACCTAGATAGTGGGTGTTCATGTCACATGACACAAGAAAGATCGATGTTTCTAGATGAGAAAAAAGGAGGGCAAACAATATTTGATAGAAACCAAAAAGGAAAGTAATATGTATTGGACAAATATGTATGAATTTTATTCTCTATATTGAAAATATTGTTTTGGTAGATAATATCATACATAATCTTATTAGCATAAGTCAATTATGCGAGAGTTAATATAATATTTTTTTTTAACAAAAACACGTGTATAGTTACAAATGACAAGCCTACTATCTTTTATGCTAAGAGACAAGGTAACTTGCACAAAATATATCTAAATTAATTATCATTTCAGAAGGTCTCTTATCTGACCTTTTTCAAGAAAGATTATTGGGTCTAACTAAAAATTATGGTCATGCAAGTTTGACACTAATCTCAAAGCTATAAAAGCTTGACTCGTGAAAGTGTTGCCTAATACGTTTTTCAAAGACATTATTCCTTGTGAGACATGAATGAAGGGCAAACAAGTTAAAATATATTTTCAAAACAATAACAAAGTTTATTTATAAAGACCTTTTAAGCTAATACATACATATGGTCTTGTTATTGTAAATGACTAAATGAACATGAGTTAAAGTTAGATTTCTTACCCACAAGCATGAAACCTCCAAGGCCTTTTGTAAAATTCATAAAAATGTTCAAAAATAAAAAGACTTTGTGTATTGCATCTATCAAAGGTGACTATAAGGGAACGTTCACAAACAAATGCTTTGAACAATTAATGATACTTGTATTCATCATAATTTTTTGACTCCATAAACATCACAACAAAATGGTGCAATAGAGATTAAACACGTCATTGAAAGAAATGACTATACTAATGTTAAATTCTAATTCATTTTCTACACACTTATTGACAGAGGTAGTAAGCATAACTTGTTATTTTTCAAAACAAAATTTACATAAATAAGCCTTCGAATATGAATTGTGGAGAGGTATAAAAATCAATATATCATATTTCTATCATTTTTAATGTTAGTGATTCATCTTGAACAAGAAGGACAATCTTGGAAATTTAACTCCAAAAGTGATAAATGAATCATGTTTTGTTATTTTAAAACTTCAAAAGCCTACAAACTTTACAACTTTGGGATAATGATAGTTGAAGGAGTCATCCATGTGTGGTTTAATGACTACAATTCCAATAAGGAATTATAGAGTTAAACAATGCATTTTCTAGCAAGCATATAATGAAAAAAAGATGAAGGAAAAAAACACATATTTACACTCTAGTTAAACATTGTTGGTGTACATGATCCATGATTAGACAACATTAAAGGTACACCTAACACAACATTTGGCGATTAAGTTGAAAGGTGTGAGTCAACAAACAAAAACACTGAGATGATAAAAAATCATTCATCCTTTATGTTCCAACTGAGAAGGTTTGAGTGAGATTATGCTTCAAGGAAACTCAACATTCATCCATCAATTGAAATCTAAAATGGTCAATGAATGTTAGATAATCAAAACTAAGTACCTTCCATGAAACAAAAGCTTGATCAATTATTGAAGAATGGCCTCTTGAAGCTTCTGAAGTTGCTAAAGGACAAGAAAGTTGTTGGAACCTAGTGAGTCTTTTACAACAAGCTTGATGAACAATGCAATGTTGCGAGGAATAAAGTTATATTAGTGGCTAAAAGGCACTCAAATCAGGAAGACAAAAACTATACAAAAACCTATGCACCTATAGTAAAATTAGAGGCTATAAGCATCTTATTGGCATTTTTTTCTCATAATGATATGCAACTCTATTAAATAAATGTTAATTCTTCAATAATGACATCATGAAAACAACTTATGTGAAAAAATTCCTAAGATTTTGATAGTACAATTTTTTTCCACATGTTTAAAATAAGTAAAATAATATATATAGTTAAACCAAGTTATTAGAACATGGTACGAGAAGTTTAATTATTTCTTTAGAAAATGGTTTTACAATAAGAAAAATCAATATCCATAATCTTGAACAGAAAATGATTTTACAAAGAGGATTAAGCAATGAAAAAATTCGTGAGTTATTATTAACATGATGTTAATTATTGAAACGACTAGTAATTTGATATTAAGAAGTTTAATACATTTAAACCTTCAACAATCTTATTTGTTCTATTTATACATGTCTTATCGTACGTATTATTTTTGTTTATATTTATTATTGAATTTCTCACCGTTTAGAAATAATACTTTATTTATTCATTTATTATATATATATATTATATAGATAAATATAAATTTTATTAATTATTTTATTACTTGTCAATATCAATATTATAAAAGAAGTAAAATAAATTATTTAATTAGTTTTATGAATGTAATTAATAATAAGAATATATAAAACTAGGTTCTAAATTTAGTTTTTAATATTATAAAGTTATGATATTATGTTTCGATATTATTCATATGTTATTGATTTATTATCATTATTTTAATTATTAATTCAATCTTAATTCTAAAATTGATTCATTACAATTTTTTTTTATTAATTATTTTAAAATTATCATCCTTTAATTCTTACATAAATATTATACTTAATCAAATAACCATCAATTAAATCTAACACGATCTTATTAATAATACAAGTGATCTACTTCTTTATTTTGAAGTAAATTTTACAATGGCCTTTTTTTAAATTTATCCATTTATATAATTTCTATCAAAAGTACACTCAAAGTTGACAAATTATATGTTTGTACCTAAAGTTGTCTCCCTCTTTGCTACATTATCAATATCCTATAATTCCTTTGGTCAATGATTGTACACTATCAACAAACCTTTAATTTATTTAATAACACGTTTTTTTCTCACAGATTTAATAACACGTTAAAGGTACATTATCATTGTTGAAATCAATATGATAATAATGTATACCAAATAACATATGAGTAAGCACCTTCTTCTAATCTTTTTTTATATAATTTTGACAGATTTAATAAGCAGTGAACGGTGAATGAGAACTGTGTCGTAGCGGTTGGTACACGTATTCTCAGCCCATAAACCCTCTCTCACCTTAGCAGCAACCAAAGCAAATTGCAATTGCAACTTCTGCTGTCTCTGTCTTTGTTTCAATGCCAAAGGACACATGCGACCTCTTTATTTTTCTGTTTTTTTTTTTTCGAATTTTGTTCACTTAATCTCTTTCTTTGAGATTTTATGCCAATAATTATGGCCCTTCAGTTTTCTTCTCTCTTGCTCGCAAGTCACTTTCTTTCTTCTTAGTTGGATGGATTAAGTTTCAGTGCCATCTTGTTTGGATGCTGAGAAAATTGTGGGAAAATCAGGTTTTTTATTCTCTCTCTCTTCTTCCTATTCTGTCCTGGGGCTTAAATTCACTTGAGAATTCGCTGAACCCGGAAACAAATTTTCAATCTTTTCCATTTTCCCGTTATTATTATTTGTAGGTTGTTCATGGGCACTTCTCTGTACCACTGAATTGAATTTACTGAAGTACAGAGAGAGAGGGGGAAGAAAAATGGCCTACGCTCAAGGTTTTGCTCCAAATTTCAAATTGGGTTTTGTGTTTTCTTCTGGTTCGCCATCACAACAGAGATACCCTTTGATGTTTCCTGCAGCACACTGTGGATTTTCCCTCAAATTCTATGATGGGGTGTGTGCTAGATCCTTTAAGTTCCAAAACCCCTCCATTGTTGCTGCAAAACACTGTTCAGTGAGGGGTTTTAGGGTTCTGAAGTCGGTGGAGCTGGACCAGTTTGTGACCAGTGATGATGAGGAGGATGAAATGGGTGATGGGTTCTTCGAGGCAATTGAGGAGCTTGAGAGGATGACAAGAGAGCCCTCTGATATTCTTGAGGAGATGAATGACCGTTTGTCTGCAAGGGAACTGCAGCTTGTGTTGGTGTATTTCTCTCAGGATGGGAGGGACTCGTGGTGTGCATTGGAGGTGTTTGATTGGCTGAGGAAGGAGAATAGGGTGGACAAGGAGACCATGGAGCTCATGGTTTCCATCATGTGTGGTTGGGTGAAGAAGTTGATTCAGGAGCAGCATGGTGTGGGTGATGTGATTGACTTGCTTGTGGACATGGATTGTGTCGGTTTGAGGCCGGGTTTTAGCATGATTGAGAAGGTGATTTCCTTGTATTGGGAAATGGGGGAGAAGGAAGGTGCTGTTTTGTTTGTGGAAGAGGTTTTGAGGCGCGGAATCCCTTATGCTTCTGAGGACAAAGAAGGGCATAAAGGAGGGCCAACGGGGTATCTTGCTTGGAAGATGATGGTAAGCATTTGATATTTGATTTTTTTTACTTCGTTGGATAGTTAGTTAGCTCTTGTTTGAAACATTGAATTTAGTATTGAGGAAAGTCTTAGTTGAACGACTCATTGTGGGGGGTTATTTATCATTTGGTTCCCTTGACTTATATGATGTGTTAATTAGCTTGTTATTCTCATAGAATTGGTGTTTTTGGGTTTTTACCGTAAGTATCTATAATAGTTTGTTTTGGGTTGTTTGCTGATCTTCCCTTACTCAAATATACTGCCAAATTCTATTTTCTTAGTCATATTTGGGGCAAGAGCTGTGTGTGACTGGTAGCTGATTTTTCTTTTAGTGTCATAAGCCTATTGTGTCTAGTATCCACTTTACGTAGTTTTATTTACTCTTGGCGCAAAGATGTTTAGGGAATTTCTTTTCTGATTATCAATTATTTTACTTAGCCTGGATTGTGGAACAATATGAAGATTATGATAATTTACTGCCCCATTGTTTATAAATCATAACTCTTATTGGATTCTTGTTACGGTTTCATTTCAGGACTATCTTCGGATGTGTTAATTGTGAGTGTTTTATTTTGCAGGCTGAGGGTGACTATAGAAGCGCAGTAAGATTAGTGATTCGATTTAGAGAATCTGGTTTGAAGCCAGAGGTCTATAGTTACCTTGTTGCAATGACTGCTGTGGTTAAAGAACTGAATGAATTTGCCAAAGCTCTGCGCAAGTTGAAAAGCTTCACAAGGGCCGGGTTGGTGACCGAGTTAGATCTAGAAGATGTTGAGCTTGCTGAGAAGTATCAAACCGATCTATTGGCCGATGGAGTGCGGTTGTCCAATTGGGTGATACAAGATGGCAGACCATCACTATATGGAGTGGTCCACGAGAGGCTCCTTGCTATGTACATTTGTGCTGGTCATGGAATTGAGGCCGAGAGGCAGCTGTGGGAGATGAAGCTTGTGGGTAAGGAAGCAGATGGAGATCTCTATGACATAGTTCTTGCCATTTGTGCTTCACAGAAAGAGGTCAATGCCACAGCAAGGCTGCTGACACGGTTGGAGCTTGCAAACTCGCCACAGAAGAAGAAAAGCTTGTCATGGTTGTTAAGAGGCTATATAAAAGGCGGGCATTTTACTGAGGCAGCAGAGACTGTCATGAAAATGCTTGAGTTGGGATTCTATCCGGAATACTTGGATAGGGCTGCTGTATTACAAGGTTTGAGGAAAAGGATCCAGCAATATGGAAATCTAGATACTTATGTCAGGCTCTGTAAGTCCCTCTCTGATGCAAATCTTATTGGACCTTGTCTTGTACATTTGTATATAAGAAAATATAAGCTTTGGGTTGTGAAAATGCTCTAAGACTGTGTATGTATGGATTGATAGATAGGAACAAAATAGTGTGAAATGAAATGGGATGATAGTACTTGGTTCCACTATTTGGATTTCCTAAAATAGGTGGAATGGAACATTAAGGAATATGTTCCATTCCATTACATCAAAAGTACCCCTTTTTTGTTTCCTTATTCATTTCACTCCATTGTGTTCCATCACTTTCCATATCAGCAGATGGAAAATGAACTGTTACTATGCCAACCCTCTGTTCTTGAGCCACATTTGTATACCTGGAGCACTGATTTTCCTGGTGCTTGCTTACCTATATAATTTTGTATAGTTTTAATGTCAAATGGAACAATACCAGTGGAAGAACAATATTGTACTGTATATGATGATCTGTATCTTCTCTGGAATGAATTACCTGTGTATTTGATGGATGATGTCATAATATTTTGGAGAGAATTACTAATACATTGCTTTTAATAAGTTCTTTTATTTATTTGAATTTATTGAAATCTAATAAAAAAATAGAAAGTTCGGTGTTGAAGCAGTCACTGTCATATCTTCTTCTTGTATGTTATGTCTTTAATTTTTTTCTTTACTTATAATGAATCATGTTATTGAACCAACCATAGTTCATTGTTGAAATGCAGCACCTTCTGGTGTAATTTCTTTTATGATCATCTTAGTTTGATTAATGCTTTCTTTTTATGATTTAATTTGTTTGTACTGATTACAATTTTGTGCTGATTAGGGATGAATTTTATATTTCTTAGAACTTCTGTGGAATTTGATATCTATACAATTCCTTGACTCTTTAGAAGTATGGTATTTGTTATTTCCTGTGGTGGTTTAGGAATTTGATTTTTTTTTTTTTGGATTTTCTTTCCAATAATGTTTTCTTAAATTTCCTTATTGACGAATAATGCTACTTTTGTTTGAGACTTATTATAATGGGAATATTTCGTCATATTTAGTTTATTTTCCTTTTGATCATATTTTTTAATATATATATCTAAAATAAATTTGATTTTACAGGGAAGGGAAGAACTAGAGGATAGATAAGATATAGAAAAGTTTGTAATATAATAAATATATAATTGTAATTGTGCAAACTAAATTAAAGAATTCATAGAGAAAACACTTTCTTGTTTGATTTATGGAGAACATTTTTATATCATACATGTCTATATGTTTTTTTTTTATAGTTTTATTGGATATAAGTGTTTTAGTTGATATTGGACATTTGACCAATATGTATTGGTATTAGAATAGGGAAATAATTAAGAATACAATTTACCAGTTGTTTTTTACGACTAATTCATTAAAAAAAAATTGGAAAATGTTTTATCTTTTCAAAAATTTGGAACATTAAGTATTTTTTTCCCTTTAATTTCTCATTTTGTTTCTGGGTTATAAGCTTTTGGGCTTTGTTAATTAGACACAGCTGCATCTAATGATTTTAGACCTCAACTCAATCAACTTTTGAAATTAAAAAATTATTCCTTATTTGAAAATTGAAAATCAAGAATTAAAAAATACATTCTAAAAAATCCGGAATTTTTTGTATTTTAAAAAATGAAATTATGACTTAGAATTAGAAAACCAAAATCTTATTCTTGAAAAAACAATCCCAGAATACACAAAAATAATTATGAAAAAGAAATTCTGGTAAACAGAATCCAAGAATATATCCTGAAAAATTATTCCAGGAAACTAAAGAATGGCATTTTGATAATTTCACCTCAGTAATTAAAACATTTTGGTCATTTTATCTCATTAATTGGGTGAATGTCTAAATTTGTTGGGTGCTGGAAGCAATTGTCCTTTGACACATTATGTATCTTTGTGTAATAATAGGCTTTGGGTTGTTAGTTAGACACACAATAACAAATTCTTCCTGCGTATCCATTGTTTTTTTTCTGCATCTCTCTCTATATATATTTTTTTTAGTTTTAGCAGTACTTTTTTTTTTGAGTAAGATGAGAAGTGTGATATATTTTTTTTTCAAGTGGTGGTAGATGCTTGTGATGGTCGGTGGTGAACGTTATTGATTGAGATAAGTTTTATGGTATTTTCACTAGTGTTGGTTGTGTTTTGTTCGCTTATTTTTTTGAAAGCTACAAAACAAAACAAAAACTCAGTGAGGTGCAAAAATAGAGTACAAAATTAAAAAAAAAAAATCTTCGCATTGAAGAAAGTCGAATACAACGGATTTTCTCGTCAACCATCTTACACACTCAAGTGATGAAACTGTTATCTCAAACATTACCGCTAAAGAAGAATGATGCTGCCGCTAAAGAAAAATGAAAGTGTTGCGGTTGGAAAAGGTATGAAATGCGAGGGACAACTAAGATTATTTTAAAAAAATGATATTATATTTTATTTAAGGTTATTTAACATTTTTTAAAAAGTTAAAAATGCTTTTAACAGTTGATGATATGGAGGTGCTAATAATATATGTCTAGTATCTTTGTCTAATAATATGTCTTGAGCTTTGCTAGCATGGGTATGTTATTTTCACCACAGTTTTGTCTATTCTCACTTCTCTTTTGAAATACATAGCAAAACTATATACTCCATATGTATAACCATAATATTCATAGAAAAATGTATTTTTTTTGTATTTAAAAAAAAATACATTGTTAACATATATATAAGGAAATCTTGCCGATAAAAAAAACATATATAAGGAAAATATGTTTTTGCGGAGTATCTCCACAAAATTTTGTTAAAGATGCATAATTGAAATATGTTTTGAGGATATCTTAAACAGAGGGAAAAAAAAGGGGCAGTTTCTTCCTGCACCCCAACGGTTTACTTCCTGCACCCCCATATTTTACTTCCTGCACCCCACACTCTTATGCAAAGATTAAATTGTCCTTATTAGTTTTTAAAATTCTAAAAATATTCCTAACCTAAAAGAATCCTAAAGAAGACGGTGAGTGGTGTTCTTGCGCAACGTGAATCCTGCCACCAATGTGTTTCTTCATCTTCCACTAGTGGTACCTCTAAACCATTCTTCTTTCAATCTCACACATTTGTTTTTCGTGATTTAGAGTGCTCTTCACAAATGTAAATAATTTTTTTTTGTTTTCAGATCTAAACATCCATTTTTTGTATGGATTTTTGTTTTTGTAAGTGCTTTTCCACATTCAAGATTATAGAATCCGGTAGAATTTCGCATCACAAAATACGGTAAAATCCCAAATTTATGCTTCTGGTAAAAATCCGGATCCAACAATCCATAATTAAAAAAGACCATTCCGGATTCAGGAATCTATAACACAAAAAAACAATTCCAGATTCAGAAATCCATAATGCAATTTAGACTTCCGGATCTACCAATCCGTAATACAATTCAGGCTTCTAGATTCAGCAATCCGGAAAACAACAATTTATGATTTTAACTTCTAGAACACCCCCTCATCCGGAAAACACAATTTAATCAATTCTGAATTCATGAATCTGGAATACATTACTAGATACCGATATCCGATAACCCCATCCATAACCACCATGTTCTTAAAAAAAAACTTAACTCTTACCTCTACAACCCAAACAATAATTCGGCAACGTTGCGTACTCCTCCACCTTGCTCCAAACAATTACAAAGATCCTCCACAGTAGTTGATATTCAATGATGAAGATGAACAATAACAATTGAAGTCCAGCACCGTGCCCCTTTTTAAATTATGGGTCAACGTTAATTTTGGGATATTTAAAATTGTGGGGTATAGGAAGAAAAACGTGGGGGTGCAGGAAGAAGAAGCCGAAAAAAGGTTATTTGTGAGAATAACAGCCCAAGTATGTAAGTGGAATAGATTTTGGGCTCTGGTTACCAGGTCATAAATATGGCTTTTGCAAAAATTAGGGTATTTCAAAAATACGGGCGTGTACGTAGAAATTAAGGGGTGCAGGAAGAAAAAGCTCATATGTATGTGGTGGGAGTTCCTTCTTTAATTTCATTAATTTCTTAAGTCACCGTTTTATTTATTTTAGAATAAAATTTTCGGATGTAAAAAACACAATGACAAAAGTTTATTAAAAAAGAAATAAGAAGTGACCAAGAAATAATGGATGTGTATATTTTTTTTTCTCCATTGGACTTTGGGGACTAAGAGGCACCTCCTTAATTAGGCAATTTTTTTGACTTTATATTTTTTTTCCCACTACACTATGAAAAATATTATAAATATTTTTTAATGTGATTTTATAGAGAAGATTATAAATAAATAATAACAATAATTTAAATTACACAATTTGAAAGTTAAACAAATTAAATATTGCATTTTTGATGGCACATCATAACATTATGAACTAAAAAGAAACACAAAAATCGAAAGAAATATAAATCATAATGAGAAAATAGGTGGTGCTACAACAAAAATTTATGTTATTTTATTATGTGACATGTGACCTTTTTTCTCGTGCTACTATCATTGCTTGTCTATTTATGCTTTTGAAAAAATGTGTTGCTCCATCAAATTGTACTTTGTTTTATGAAGGAAGAAGAAAAACAAACTTTTTAATAAAAGCATTGAAGTAGACAATTTTTTAATTTGGTGCAAAGTCCTGTTAACTCAACTGTATTCTACTATTGATTCCACACCTCACTTTCTTGCATTTACTTCACATTCATTTCTACCTTACCACTCCACTTCAATTATTTCAATCACACTACTTCCATTACTACTTTCTTTTTCTTATTCCACTTGCAATCTTCATATTTACTTTCTTTAATGTTATAAATAAATGTAGTTTAATTGAAATTGAAGTTTGAGTAATAATATGTACAATCAAAATTTATATTCAAAGGCAAGAATATAGTTGAAGTACCAAGTACTTCTCCTGAAAATATATACATAACCAATTATATTAATATTCTTCTTTTATTCTCAAATTTTATGATCATCAATCATAAATCTACTTCTGAATATCTTTGCTGCAAAGGCGAAATAGCAAAGAAAAACAGGAAAAAGAGATGAACCCAATGAAAAATGAAATAAAAAGTATTATTTAGTTGAATGAAAATGAAAAACAAAAGATACATAAAAAAAAGTGTGGGACCACAATTTTTATATTTCTTCTCAAAGAAATACAAAAATGAAAGTTCACGAGTTAATACTTTGTGGGGGAGTATCTCTTTTAAGGGTTTTAAGCTAATAAGAATTATATCTATTTTATAATAAATTGTTATATTTACTATTTTCATTTTTAAAGTGTGTAAACTAAGAAGTTCTTTGTTTTTCTTTTTAGTCTTACTTTTCTAGCATATCTCTTTTCTTTATATTAAACACTACTATAATATATTTTTATTTATGTATTTTTACATAAACATTTTATAACTTTTAATGATTTGTGTTACTAATGCTAATATAATTTTATATCGTTTAAAAGTCGAGATAAGTGACAGTTTATATATTTTTTCTCTTTCAATCTATCAAAACTTTTTAAGACTTTTTAAGATTTTTTGACAAAATTGTGACAAAATATTATCTTTAAAACAGACAATAATTAATAATTTATCATAACGATGTTATCTCTC
The DNA here is from genome assembly GCF_051622355.1 of Phaseolus vulgaris. Classification (NCBI taxonomy): domain Eukaryota; kingdom Viridiplantae; phylum Streptophyta; class Magnoliopsida; order Fabales; family Fabaceae; genus Phaseolus; species Phaseolus vulgaris. The sequence goes on from NC_143503.1 coordinate 24,930,149, forward strand.
GTATTTGAATTCAAAACAAATAGTAAAAAAAAATACAGAAAGATAAGATTATGTTTAACCGCAAATAAAATTTGTTTTGCACTAAACTTTCACCCCAATAAAGAAGAAATACCCGATCATGGCATTAGTACTGAGAAGCAAAGACTGACACATCAAAGGTGTGATGAAATTAATGAATTGAAAGTCCATTCATGCTCAAACCAAGAAACTGCAACTATAATCAGATTGACATCATGAGTGCACTTCTTTATCATCACGTGATCATGTACTACGTGTTCAGTTTCTTGGCAAAACAACACAAGACAAAGAAATATATAGTGATGCTAATTTGTTAGTGGCTATTTATTACTTATTCACCGATCCTTAAATTTGGCATCTACTGTTCCTGTCTCTGCAGACTATGTCAGTCAGCTCACCTATGCAGATGCAAGCTTCAGCAACATCTAACTTTGAAAAATAGTTTTTTCTTCTAAAAATACAATGAATGATGAAAAATAATTACATGAAAAGAAAATTAAGATGGAAATAAAATGTAAGAAAAGTTGGGTGAGTGATGAAAATACTTTTTTCTGCACATGTTTACTCATCTGTAAATATTCTTAATCTCTCCACTTAGAACAAAAGAAGCTTACAAAAAAAATCATTATGGACTCTCCTCTATTAAAATGAGATTAGTTACACAGAGAAAAGAATGATAAAATTTTCTCCAGTTTTGCTTTATAGTAAAATGTTAATGTAAGTTAATACTAGATGCATGCTTAGCCTCTTTTCTTTTAACTCTTATTTTTGTAATCTGAACACACATAACCATGAATTTTCCAAGTTGTGTCAAAAGCTATAAGATACTCTCAAAAAGCATTGACCAAGAGGTGCTGCAAACAAAAAGACTTGAGTTCTGTGCCACACAGGAATTAGCAACTATCCAGATTTGCATAGATTTTGAGGAATTGTTTCTTATGGAAAGAGATTCACTTCATTTTTTTTTTAATTTTATAAATATGAACTGTTTTCTGTAATTGTGATAAGATAGAATGACATGGTTTCTAACAGAATGATAAGTAAAATGTCTGAGGTATAACAGTGATATTTGATTATTTTTGCTTTTACTTAATTAAGGTTTTTTTATACAGAGGCTTAACTGTGCTCAAGAATCATTCAATACAATGCATGTGGGAGTGTGAGATAGATATTCAGAGTTTTTTTACTACAACTTTTTATGAAAGCCAATTGAGTCATTTTCCACAATTTGCTTTTAAGTTATCCTTGTGGGGGCAACACTGGAGAAGAACATGCTTCAGTTGTGTCACATGGTGATTCTAGTGGTGTGTGATAGTTTTTCTTGTCATTTTGTTCCCTTGAAATGAGTAAATATACTCCTACTTGTGTTGACATGCAGATATTATTCTTTTGTACATGCATCATATATATACATACATCCAATTATTGCTAGAATCTCTATGCCAAAGAACCCTCATACTTAATGGTTGAAAGTTAAATAATATTTTCCAAAGGCTTAAATCTACCATCTTCCTGACCCATCAATAATTAGGTGCCCCAAGAGTAGCACCAGTGGCTTATGTATTCAGATTTGATGTTTTTTTACCTCTTAATTTATTAAGACGTGGCCAATCATATCCTCCAAATTCATGTGCCGTGGAGATGTAGTGGACCTTTTCAATTATTTCCAACACATAATATTATATGTTATGCATTTTAATTGGATCATATGTTGTACAAATAATATACAATAAATCACCTTATATCTTTCTCAAGGGAAAACAAATAAAGAACCACACATGAATTGGACATTCAACCAATATAAACAAGATAACTCATAGTGATTATGGTGATTAGATCAGAGAAAGGGTAGTTATTTAAAGGAAAATGTGAAATTTGAGTGCTTTTTCTGTTATTATACAATTATCTTTTGAGGAGGGGAGAGGGGTATTTTAAAGAGTGAATGCATGTTTGGTGTTGATAAGACCACCTAACATAAAAATAATAATTGGATTGGTTACACAACTCACTCCACCTTATTATGCACTTTGCTTGGCATGCAATTCCATCTCAATCCGAATATTTGAATAATAATGATAAATTAAGGTAAAGGTGCGTAGGTAATAAAGAAGAAATCTGTTCATCATTAAGGTAGGATTCACTTTGATGGTGGAATAAATAAATAACCTGTGACTCTGTGTCCTACTTTTTTAATACAACAAAAAGAAAAGAAAAGGAAAAATGATCATGGAACCAGTTGACCAGATTAGCATGCTGGTGTCCCAAATTGGAGTGGTTCTTCTCAAGGATCTGTAACTATGTGATTCTCTCTCTCTCTCTGTGTCTCTTTTTGTGTGTGAAGTCACAAGTGGAGTCAGTTAATGACACTGGTTTGAGCATAGCAGCTTCACCTGATCACACCTAGAAATTGAACTACTAGTTGCTAACTTTGTTTATTTACACCACAAAGACACCAACCTTGTCATTCATTCAGTGTGTATTGAGTCCTATTCTGATTCTAAAAACATACATTATCCAAAGCTGGAAAATTCCAATCCTTTTTAGAAAAAAAGGAGATCGCTAATTCAGTTTAGGCCATTGCTCTTCATCATCACCCATCTACCATCAACAAATACCATTCCCTTTCTTCTTGCAGACTAAAACTCTGTGGCCCCTGTAACCTACAAACTCACCTCTCCCTTTTTAGCTATGTTGCTCCAGGCCTGCAAGAAAAAATTACAAAATAGCAAAATGAAGTTTCTTTACTTAAAGGATCGCACCCAATGTTTGTGTTTATTCAAAGCTCAGAACTTGAGCTAAGGGCGTTGAAACCAAAGTACATACAATTCATCAGAGATGCGTGGGCTCAAGATCACCGAACGTTTCAAGAGCATTCAAGTTCATGCTCTCAGTTCTACTTCATCAGAAACAAACGGCGGCAATAGCAACAAAGGCTCGGAACCAATATGTGGTAATAGCAGCAAAACCAAACCTCACAACAACTTTAACAGGAACCGAAGCATAATACCATCATGGTCAAAAACCAAATCCAGCACCAACAACAATTCAGCCTTATTATTTGCAAACCTGGTCCCTCTTCACCTCCCTTCCACCGACACCATTGAACCATCCATAGAACCTCACTTTAAGCCCATAAATCTTGTGGAGACCTTATCAGAGTTCTATCAGCGCATGGAGTTTTGTCCACAGTCCACCAAAGCAGTAATGTGTGTGGAACAGTGCTCTCTCTTGCGCGGCCATGGTGATCAGAAAATACTTAGAAGATGTCTCAGGACAGCATGCCAAAATGCTGAGGATGTGCTCTCCAAGGTTGTGTTATCAGCATGGTTGAGGTTTGAGAGGAGGGATGATGAGCTTGTTGGTCTGTGTTCAATGGATTGTGGTGGTTATGTTCTTGAGTGTCCAAAGAAGAATTTGGAATCCGGATTTCGTCCTTGTTCAGTTAATGATCACTGCCAGTGTCAACAAGAGCTAAATCAGGAAACCTGTACTGAGAGTGTGTGTGAGTCAGATGAGGAAAGTGATGTTCTGTTTTGTGTTGGGAGTGAAGAAATCAGTTGTGTCAGGTGCAGGATAGCTGCTCTTTCAGACCCTTTTAATGCTATGCTCTATGGTGGCTTTGCTGAGTCCAAAATGAGCAAGATTGATTTCTCGGGAAATGGGATATGTCCAAAGGGAATGAGGGCGGTGGAGTTTTACAGCAGGATCAAAAGATTGGACCTCTTCTGCCCAATGACAGTTTTGGAGCTTCTGTCCTTTGCCAATAGATTTTGTTGTGAGGAGATGAGTGCTGCCTGTGAAGCCCATTTGGCTTCAATTGTTGTGAATGTTGAAGATGCATTGGTGCTTATTGAGTATGGATTGGAAGAGAGAGCCACCCTTCTTGTAGTGGCTTGCTTACAAGTGTTTCTCAGGGAGCTTCCAAATTCTCTGTATAATCCAAAGGTGGCAAAAATACTTTGCAGCTCTGAGGCACAGGAAAGGTTAGCCAATGTGGGGTGTGCCTCTTTCTTATTGTACTACTTCCTGAGCCAGGTGGCAATGGAGGAAAGCATGGTGTCTAAAACAACAGTGATGTTGCTGGAGAGAATGGGAGAGTGTGCTACAGAAAGATGGCAGACAGCCCTAGCATTTCACCAATTGGGGTGTGTATTGCTTGAAAGGAAAGAATACAAAGAGGCTCAGCACTGTTTTGAGGTAGCAGTTCAGGAGGGTCATGTTTATTCATTGGCTGGGGTGGCCAGAACTAAGTACAAGCAGGGCCAACCATATTCAGCCTATAAGTTAATTAGTTCTCTCATATTTGAGTATAAACCAGCTGGGTGGATGTATCAGGAGCGTGCACTATACAATATGGGAAAGGAGAAGAGTTTTGATTTAGATGTTGCAACAGAATTGGATCCCTCCCTTTCATTTCCATATAAATATAGAGCACTAGCAAAGGTGGAGGAGAAGCAGATAAAGGAAGGGATTACAGAGCTAGATAAGTTTATTGGATTTAAACTCTCCCCTGATTGCCTAGAATTGAGAGCGTGGTTGAATGTTGCACTTGAGGATTATGGCAGTGCAATGAGAGATATTCGGGCAATGCTAACCATTGAACCGAATTACATAACTTCACATGGGAAGATCAAAGGGGAATACTTGCTCCAACTTCTAAACCGTGGAGTTCAGCAGAAGAGTCAGGCTGATTGCTGGATGCAGTTATACCAGCAATGGTCTTGTGTAGATGATATTGGTTCTTTGGCTATTATACATCAGATGCTAGAGAATGAGCCTGGAAAGAGCCTTCTAGAGTTTCGTCAGTCTCTACTCCTATTGAGGTTAGTATATCTATAACTGAACTACAAATATCTCTATGACTTTCAATTCTGTGTGTTTATTGTCACGTTATCCTTAGGACTAGAGTCCGATCTGAATGTTTCAATTTGACTAGCTTATTACACTGTGAAATGTCCATAATTTTGTTACAATGTAGCTATTTTTCAGTAGTCAAATTAGTTATATTTTGTAATGTCAAGAGAAATCCTCACATGTATGAAATTCACAGATTAAACTGTCAAAAGGCTGCAATGTGCAGCTTGCGGATGGCTAGAAACCACTCTAGCTCAATGCAAGAGAGGCTAATTTATGAAGGATGGATCTTGTATGACACTGGCTATCGCGAAGAAGCTTTGGCGAGGGCTGACAGATCCATTGCAATTCAGAGATCATTTGAAGCTTTTTTTCTAAAAGCATATGTGTTGGCAGATGCAACTCTGGATCCTGAATCTTCTTCCTACGTTATTCAGCTTCTAAAAGAAGCACTTAAATGTCCTTCAGACGGTCTTCGCAAAGGACAAGTCAGTGATCTCTTATACTAACACTATGTCTATTGCAAGTGAAGTGAGTGTTGTGCAGTTATTTGATTATCTTGTGCAATATTTTGCAGGCATTGAATAACTTGGGGAGTATTTATGTGGATTGTGGTAAGCTTGAGCTTGCAAAAGAATGCTACAAGAGTGCACTTGCAATTAGGCACACAAGAGCCCATCAAGGTCTAGCACGCGTTTATCATCAGAAAAATCAAAGAAAAGCTGCATATGATGAGATGACCAGGCTAATTGAGAAGGCAGAGAGCAATGCCTCAGCATATGAGAAAAGATCAGAATACTGTGACCGTGAGATGGCAAAGGTTGATCTTGATGTTGCAACTCAACTCGATCCTTTAAGAACCTATCCATATAGATATAGAGCAGCAGGTACTTTCTCTTATTGCTCACTCTCCTAACTGTAATTTGAGTCTACTAATTAACCACATTCAATTTAATTATCTGTATTTAGATTATTACTTAAGAAGTTTGGATAAATTAACAAGTTTATAGAATCTGAATTCCTAAAGGACAATTTATCTACTGTCCTTGCTTTTGTATTTCAAAATCTATTTATTAAAAGTGAAAACAGAAATTGAAACAGAAATCATTTTCTCAAAGTAAATTCAGTTTCTTCCATTTCTACCATTTTCCAACCTCGTATTTTTCAAACCTCTCACATGTATGACCAGTGATGATGGATGAGCAAAAGGAAACTGAAGCAGTAGAAGAACTCAGCAAGGCCATAAAATTCAAGCCTGACATGCAAATGCTTCACCTACGAGCAGCATTTTATGAGTCAATGGGGGACCTATCATCTGCTCTACAAGACTGTCAGGCTGCTCTCTGCTTAGACCCAAACCATGCAGGCACACTTGATATATATCGAAGGATACGAAAGTTGAACTTTTAATGTTTCAGTATGTGAGCATCAGAAGGATAAAATGTGGAGGTCTTGATTAGACAACTGATGGGGAATAGAGAATTTCCAAATGATTGATATTTTACATCAGAAATCTCGGAACAATCATCTAAAAACAAAGATAGAAAGGGATGGAGGATATGGATTGTGGAAACAAAAGCAAAAAGCGATGCAATTTGAATGGATGAAGAAAAAGATGGACAAATGACACTTAAGTTATTATGTGTTATATTATCGAATAGTGAGGATGATTCAGGTGTAAATCACAAGAATTTCAGAATAGTAAATCACTTGATTTGATATGTATCTCTGTGAGCCATATTTATAGAATCTGTCTCACTATTTAAACATCCTCTTGTACGGTTTACAGGGTTTTAAAGAGGTTCATACCACTTGTTTCCTGCCTTTTTTTGACAAATGAGAAAGAAAGAACAAATAATCACTTTTTCCTTCTTTGAAAGTAGTACACCTTGCAACTGGGAAATTCACATGTCCCTTTTGAAAGAACGTGACAGACCAAATGGGAGGGTGCACACTAAAGGTTCCTTTGAAACTATCTTCTCGGTTTGTTGTTATCCATGGTCCATAGTACTTGGTACATCAGGTACACTAAGAATAATACCCAATGGAAAAGATGAGATAATATATATCTTATCCTAGGTGGCATAACTATATCCCAATGGAAGTCTTGAATTTGTCTTCACATGACAAAAAAGTGGGACTTGTTTCTTTCTCATTACAAACTAACATAGTTATCTTGCACCTGGCCTTTTTCACACTAAAGAAAAGCAAAATTGATTTATACAAGCATAAAAACAGATTCATTCCTTAACTATTTACAAAATGAAATTGTTCTACCAAGACAAAAGTTGTTTCTTCTGTTCATCCTACTTCAGTTAGCTTCAAAAGAACAAGAATCTAAAACATAACTTCGAAAATAAAAATTAAAAAATGGCATCAAACTCCAAATTCAGAGTTGTTTCTCAGATTATTATCCCGAAAGAAATATTTTTCATTTGGAGTTATGGATTCACGTCTGAACTTAAGTCAGTGGACATAATTTCTATTTCTGCCCACCAAAGAGGAGATGCTTTTGGAGTTGCTCCATCAGGTCCTATGGTGGTGATTTCCTTCAACTTAGAAGTAACCTCCCTCATAGTTGGTCGTTTTTCTGGATCAGGATCTACACAGCTGTTAATCACTTCTTCCCATTTCTCGATTTCATTTGCTTGCAAAGAGTTCAGGTTTGAATCCACCACGTCTCTCAAGGGTTGTCCCTTTATATACTCTGCTGCCCAATCTTCAAATAAGCCATTCTCCACTGCAAAGGGAATTCTTCCTGTAATCAATTCAAACAATAGTACTCCAAATCTGTAAACATTGGCCTTGATATATTCTGGAGCAGTTTCTACGAGCTGTGCGGCTTCAGAACTCTTCTTTGTAGAGACTATGTCAGTCCAGAAACTGAAGTCTGATAATTTAGCAGCATAATCTTCAGTCAGATATATAGAGGAAGATAGTATATTTTTATAGGCAATGGGTGGTGTCAGCTGATGCATGTGCTCCAGACAGTAAGCTATTCCCATAGCTATCCTTATTCTCATTCCCCAGTCTAGTCTTTCTGCTTCTCTAACTGCAAGACGTGCATGAATGCTATCAACACAATTATAATTGCTAGTACATAAACTCAAAAAACTTTCAATGTGTCATAGAACTGATTAGTAAGAAATTGATGATAAGCCATGTTAATAACTTCTTTCAAAGTATCAAGTAATATGAGAAAGATACACCATAAAAGATGCATGCTAAGTTGCGATGATTCTTAAAGCACATGCTCGTTTATATAACCATGCAAGTAAATTTTGAACAAAACAGCACTCACTGTGTAGATGCTCAAATAGAGTTCCATTTGGAGCATACTCAAAAACCATCATCCTTGTAAATGGCTTATTCTCTTCACAATATCCAATTAGATTCACAAAATTTTTGTGGTTAATTCTTGACAACATCGCTAGCTGAAATCATGAAAAAGGAAAAGGTTGAGAGCTAAAACCAGGCAAGTGTGGCACATTTTCTACCTTTGTTGCCTGCCTACCTTCTTTCGGAATTGAGTTTCCAGATTTTTGGACCAGTTTTGGGATAAAGTCACTGCAGAGGATACTACAGCTATCTCAACTCCACTGGAGAGAGTCCCCTTATAAATAGTCCCATCAGGCAGTGAACCAATAATGTTGCTGAAATACTCACAAGCTACTTCAAGTTCTGTTCTTTTCAGACTCGGAACACCTGAATCAATACATGCTCAATGAGTACACCATTTCAAATAACAAAGTACTTGTAAAGGATGGAAATGCTAGAACATAAACTTTATTGTTAGTAGTTAACAAGCATTTTTCAGTTTGAAATCTTTAGCTGAGCTGGTCAATGATGTAGTAAAGTAAATATGAGCACCGATTACCTGTTAAAAATGCTTTCTGAAGCTGGCCACTCAACCCTGTGGCCCAAGGTTTTACAGTGACAACCTTGTTACTTCTGAAGAAAAGAAAAACAATGGCTGACACCAAAATCAAGGAGAAGCACCCGACTGTGGACCATATAATCACATTGTGCTGGTTTGTGTTTGAAGTGTTTGCAGATGAAGCAGGAGAAGGCATTGAAACCCAATTGGACTGTGGTGGTGCGGACACAAGCATAGGTGGATTTGCCTCTGGAGTTGGTGCTGCCACAGGTGAAGGTGAGGGTGAAAGAGAGAAAAAGAAACTGGAGAGAGATGGAGATGGTGAGGGGGATAGTTCTGGAGATGTTGGAGAATCTGAGGGACTCTCTGATGGTGATGGTGAGAAAGGCTCTGAAAGTGGTGATAGTGTAGAGGGCAAAGGTGATGGTGATGGTGAAAGAGTGTCTTTGTCATCATCACCCCTCTCAGCACCATTTGCTGCTTGGAGAAGTTTCCTTATGTGTGCTGTGTCCCCATGTTGGCCAATGTGCCTGTCACAAGCAGGCAATTTTAAACATAATCTTATGCATCAAGTACCCAACAGTTGATGATGACACCTAATCATCACTACATTAGACTTACAAGAAAAGAAAAGAATCATATAAAATCCATGCTGTATATAGAAGCTATGTAAAGCAAAAGCAAAGTTTAATTCAGCCACAGGCACATGACTAGTCTTGTTGACGCAAAATCTGCAACCTTTTCTGATTGCTGCATGATTGCTAGCTTACCTGATATTTGATTTGGTAACACATGCTTCTCTAGAGGTAGCACTAGCACCAGTAGAAAATCTCTCGAGCTTATACACTTCCGGAGTTAAGTAAGCAAGATGGTCATTGTTGTCCAATAAACTGCAGTACAAATTTGATAATTTATCGACTAACAAGGTAATCAAGGATATACATAAATAAAATATATGTTTTGCATGAAAGTTTCAACATACAAGGTAATCAAGGATGGATTGCTGCCAAGTTCTTCAGATGGAAATGGTCCACTGAAGTTGTTATATCCTAAGTCAAGAACTTCTAGCTCCTCTAGCTGTAGTATTTCCTTAGGGATTTCTCCATGGAAATGGTTGTTGCGCAAAATACTGCATAGTGATTCCAAGGATTGTTGAAATTTTCCTAATATTTAGTCATGGTTCATTTTGGCAGGTACATATGTTCTTACATTGATTTTATGTGAACTAGCTTTCCAATTTCTGGTGCTAGTGTTCCCTGGAGACATAGATCTTTCAAGTTCCTGCGAGATGAATAACTCTTGAGGCAGGAACTGGAAATAAACATGTATATTTCTATAGCCACTCAATTCAAGACATTGTAAGTGTAGACTAATTTTAATAACTTTTCACACAGAAGATTTTTTACAATGGTGAATATTATTTATCTTTCTGTTTAAATGAAGAATTAAGAGAATAATAGACTTTTTTAGAATAAAAAAATAAAATTTTAAAAATTTATGTGAATATTTTAATTGTTTAAAGTTATAAATTCTAAAAACATAATTTTTTTTTCATATTCTCTGTTTATCTCCTCGTGAACTCACATTTTACTAAAAAAATTATTTCCTCCTTCTACGTTGTAACATAAAATAATTAACTATTTATTCTTTCGTTACAAAAAAAATCATATATAGAAACCAATTTTAAAAACTAAAAATAATTAGTTACTATAATGACTAAAATAGATACCATTTTTTAGACTAAATTTTTTTTTGATTTCTAAATTAACTTCTATTATTGTTAAATGATTTCTAAATTAGCTTCTATTATTGTTAAATGGTTTCTAAATTAGCTTATATTATTGTTAAATGGTTTCTAAACTGGTATCTAATTAACAACCAAAGTTTTGCTACCAAATTTAGAATATAGATAATTTGTATTTAAAACATGGGTAACTAATTAAATATCAATTTAGAAACTATTTAACAATAATATAAAGTAATTTAGAAACTATTTCTTTTAGTTTCTAAAATAGTCTCTAATTTATTTATTATAGTAACTAATTATTTTTTTATCTGATTTCTATTTCATAATTTTCTGATAGTATTTATTTATCTTACCAAAAATGTTACATAAATGATTTGATCATGGAACTAATTCTCAATATATCATGAATATATAACAAGTCGTTCTTTGACATTTTTGTGTGTTATTATTTATATTTAAAAAATAAAAACAACACTAAATTGTAGATTAACCTAACAATAATATCTTAGAAAGAGTAAATATAGCATCCTTAACTAAAACCATCACCAAGGAAAATATTCCATGAACATCAAATGTAGGATTAAATTACTATAGCATGCATGTTCTTAGAAAGTACTGTGAAAAATAAAAAATTAAAGAAATTTTCAAAAATTTAATTTCAACTAAGTTGTGGTATGAAGCTTAATTCTCTTGAAATGTTTTTCATTATCCAAATACAAAGTAAAGAGTTTGGAAGAGGTGAAAAGCAAATTGATATGAAGAGAAAAGGTAAGAGGTTGCATACAAGGATACAACATTGCCATGGGAGCACTGTACTCCAAACCAGGAACAGTGATGAACCACTCCTCTATTCCAACTCCATAAACCACCCAATGGATCTCTCACCACTTTCTCCCTCATCTTTTCCAGAGCCAACCCTGCACACACACATCTTCACTTTATCAGTTTTTTTTTTCTTAGTTTCTTCAAAAGTAGAATATTTGAAAGCCGTTCTTCTAGTATGTGTACAATCATGTCTTAATCATGTTAATTATAAAAAATAATATTTTTAAATAGGCTACTTATAAAAGTTAATTCGATTTTTCATTTTTTTTAAATTTAATCTCAAAAGTAAAAATTAAAAGCTTCATTTTATCCATTAAAAAATTTCTGTTAACTCAAGTTAGTCATATGTCACATCACCTAAAATTAACATTTTAATATAAAAAACAGGCAAAAATATAATTTGATCTTAAAAAAAAACTTAAAAGAGAAACCATCAGACAGTTATGATATATATATATAATTTCCATTTATGCATAATCAACTTAAATTTTTTGTATTTTTTTAAGAGTTTATACAAGACTTTCTAATGGTTTCTCCATTTAAACTTGAAACAGACTGGAAAAAGAAAAAAAAAATGGAAAGAGAAAAAGTACTTCACCTAAAAATGAACTTTTGATACATTCACAAATACTTTCTTTTCTACATCCATTTTTATAAACAACAATATTATTATTTTAATAATTTCCATACCATTTAATTATAAATATATCTTTTATTATATATATTTATTTTTAAATCCATCACATTAAAATTTTTATAATAGCCTATAAATTTTCAAAGAATCATTTTCGTAAAAAACAATATCAAAACCCATCTCATCTGATGAATCTCGAAATAACACTAAAAAAAATACTTTAACACTCTCAATTGTTTTTCACTTTCTTTACTCAACCAAATATATTATTATTTTATTTCAAAACAAATTATATTAATTTTTATTAACAAAACATAATATTTTATTATTATAAAAAGTTGTAAAATGGAAATGAGAGAAAAATAAAAATTTATTTCCTTTAAAAAAACATGCAACAACCTTAAGAAAAGAGGATCAGCAATGATTAGGGCGATAGTGCATTGAAATTTAGAGTCACCTTCTGAGTTGAGAGTGGAACACCAAACAGGTTCCATGGTGAAGGAGAATAGCAGAGACAGCAACGCCAGAAGCACGCGTAATAGCTTCAACCAAGTCATGAACCTCCACCGTTCTGAAACAATCAAACAGTATATGATCTTCTAAGTTCACTTTGTTTGAGAGAGAGAAAGAGTGCGTGGAGAACAAAATGATTGATGAAACTCACCGTCACCGACGCAAGAATGTTAACGAAATGATGAAAATGGAATGGAGGAAATAGGGAGTGTTTGGAGGAAAACAGACACAGTCCAAAAAAACGGCTTCTTATGTTTTACGAATCAGCGTTTGGCTTTTCGCGGCGAAGAAGTAGTGTATGACGGCACCGTGGATTTGTTCATGGTTTGGTGCATTGAGTTGGAGAAGTCGTAAACGCATCTATTTTATTTATACAAACTACTCTCAACCTTTACCATCACCTTCTATACAAAAGCACGTTGCTCTTATATTTTATTTTATTTTTTATTTTTTATTTTTTATAAATGCATTAATTATTTAAAACAAATTAATTGATAATTTCACTTTATAAATTATTTATAATAAAATAGTCACATAAAATTCCCATTTTTTCCCAATCACACAATATATGCACGTGTAAATTATTTAATAATTAAAAAATGTAAATATATAATTAGGAAAAGATAATTAATGTTATTTTTAATTTTATAAAACACAAATAAATAAATAAATAAATTAAACTATAACACTCTATATTTCATTTTAAGTAAAAACACATGGTTTCCTATTTTAAAATGTTTAATCTTTAATTTTGCATATGCTTTTTTCTTATATATATTTTTTTTTATTCAATTGAACTCCAAACTTAATATATTTATTTAAATAATTATTAAAAACTGGTTTAATTTATTAAAATATAAACAAAAATAAACAAAAGTAAAAATTAGACAAAAATTGTAGATATTTTAAAATAAAAAGACATCTATTATTAAAAATAGGAAAAATCTAATTGTTGATTAATAGGGAGAGAGATAGACACACATGAATAGTGTGCTCAATTTATTGTTTGTATCAGCCTAATTGGAAAAAAAGTGATTTTACATTATCCTTTGTTGATTAATGTCAACTATTTCTAAATATTTTTAATGTTTTACTTAACTATTTTGTATAAGTCTTATTAACTAATACAGACTACAAGAAAATAATTGAATAGAAATTAATTTTAAAGACAAAAAATAATTAGTTACTATAATAACTAAATTAGAGACAATTTTTTAAAGATTAAAATAATTTTTGATTTCTAAATTAATTTATATTATTGTTAAATAGTTTCTAAATTGGTATCTAATTAGCTATCAAGATTTTAACTACCAATTATCTATATTCTAAAATGGTCTCTAATTTTGTCAATATAACAACTAATTATTTTTTATTTATAAAATTGATTTATATTCAATGATTTTTTTACATTGTAATAAAATTTATATATTAGTTTTTAAATTATTATTTAATTATCAAAGTTTCTATCAAAGTTTTAATTAAATACCAATTAAAAATTAATTTATAAATTTTATTAATAATAAAAACTAATTTAAATACCAATAGTTTATTATTTTCTATAATATTGTTTAAATACTAATTAAAAACTAATTTATAAATTTTATTAATAATAGAAACTAATTTAGATACCAATACTTTTTTTTATTCTCTATAATACTATTTAATTTAGTTAATATAGTAACTAATTATTTTTTATTTTTAAAATTAGTTTTATTTAATTATATTTTCTAGTAATTCTTAACATCACAAAATAATAATAAAATTGAGTGATAAAAGTTAAACAAACTAAAATTCTAAGATATTTATGTTTAGCTAACTATCAAGATGGAAAAATAAATAACATGGTAGTTAGAAAAGGTCTATAAAATGGATTCGGAAATACATTGACTTTATTCTAACTAAAAATCAAGTTGACAGCAGCATTAGTAATCTATAATGTCTTCTGTTTATGAACTAATATTATGTTTAACATAAGTTCTTATTTTTTTAATACAGAAAGTATTTATTTTCTTTTATTTTTTTATACAATCTTTAGTTTCATTTGTAATGAAAAATAAATAAACTTTTATTTTGTTAGTATAATTCCCAACTCATCGAAAACGGAAAGTAATATCAAATTATTACATTGTTTGCCAATAATATTTTCACTAAGAAACTAATTAACCTAGTTTACAAAACCCTACCTTCATGGCTATACTCAAGCTACATCACTTACTGAGTTGACAAAAGATTTTCATATAAAATAGGAAAATTATAGTAAAATATGTTGTATATATTAGAATATTAGTCTTGTGAAAAAAAAAAGTATGATTTTTATTGAGATTGTGGTATATTTAATTGTTGAATTATTTGTAAAGGAAAATTTTATAAGTTTCTCCGATTGTTAACTGTGGTTTTTTTTATGTGTTTATTTATATTTTTCGCAATTTGATGTGTTAGTGTACTCAGCTCTTATTAAGGTTGACTTTTTCTGAATGTGTTGGTTTTTTAGATAATGATTAGTTGGTAGATTTTGTTGGGAATTTATAATAGATTAGAGTGTGAGATTCTATATTAATTTTATTTATTTATTTTTTATAAGGTTAGATTATTCCTTTAAGTTATTCATATTTATTTATTGTTTTTTATTGATAAAAAAATATATTGTATATCTATTATATTTTCAACTAATTATACTATAAAAAATTAACATTTTAACATTAACTAAAAATCTAAACTAATTAATATTAGATTAGAATATAAAAAAAAGTAAACTTATTAATTAATCCGGTTCACCACTAATTCAAATTCGAGCCGGATTAGGTTAGACAAAGTATAATCTTTTTTAAATATGTATCAAATTAAATTCGACTCTTGAAAATTATACATACAAATGTACTCTAGGCTAAACCAACTTTATTCGTTAGTTGATTTTTTTTTCCTGTAGAATAGTGTTATAAAATTCATAGCAGTACTGTGACTTTAAAAAAAACAGCACGAAAGTAATATAGGTTTACGGATTCAAACGAATAAAAATATTCATATTTTTTTATCGACCTAAAAATATTTGAAGTTTTAAAAATATTCATGTTTATCAATTATTTTTGAAGTTTTAAAGGCTACACAATCATTATTATTAAGCTAAAGATAAAAAAAATAAAATCATATATTTAGCATTTGACTTTTGCTAAAATTTAATCTCACGCTTTTTTTTTCTTTGCCTTTTTCCCTTGCACCAAGTCTTACCTTTCTATTATAATTATAGTTAATGGTATTATATTATTCAGAAAATCGTCTACCTATACGAATTTTTCTACGTACGAAAATTGACTGCTTATACGTCACTCATACATGGGCCAATTCGTCATTTTGAAAATTTGTACACAAGCATGCAATAGATGTTATAAGCCTAACTTTTACAGTGATGGCTAACTTGGTATCTAATTTTTGAAGTGTTGAGTTGGACCATCAACACCCTTCTTCTATAAGTCTATACCTAGAGACATAACCTTTCAACCTTATAAAGTTTTATAATATTCTAGTAATTCACATAATCTTGCAATTATAAAGTAACCAAACCAACATTGTTTATACCATACATATCTTCAAAACTTAAATAAATTTTTAGTTTATACAAAATTATTTTTTTATAAAAAATGGTTTTCATTTTTCAAAAAATTAAAATTTTGTTTTAATCCCTCCTATTATTTATATAATGTTTATATTTATTAATAGCTTATGTGTTTAGTTTATCTTTCTCAGGTAATATATGTTTATGATACTGAAAAATAAAATAAAAGCTATTTATCTACTCTAAAATGAATTTTAGGAATATTTTTTATGGGTAATAATTTTTTTTAAATAAATGGAAGTACTTCAATTCATATAAAAAATCATAATTCAAAAAATTATTTAAAACATTATAGTCTTACCAGCTAAACAATACCAGCAAAACTACATAGAAGAATGCTATGATCGAGAACATATAGTGTTTAACATTTTAGGGAGATATTAATATTAAAAAACTCTAAATTCACCTATTTGTAAATGAAAAAGTCAATAAATTTAAATTTTAGAAGAATAAAAATAAAGGACAGAGACCAAATAGAGATGGAGAGAAGATAAAAATATAGTTAAATTATTATTTATTAACTAAATTCGGACTTACATATATGGATGATAAGCATTGATGGTAGCAAAATGTGTGGATGAATTTTTTAAAATATGAAAAAGAAGTAGTATTCCATCATTAAGGAAAAACAATAAGAATAAGGAGAACGAAATCCAATCTTCTCTGAATGTGACCCAGAAAACGATGAACATCATTCCTTATTGTTCACTGTAGTAGGCAAAAATAATAGATATTAAAAGTTTTTTTTTCTTTTCTGTTTTATATTTTTTTTCTTTTATAAGTAAATATTTGTTTACATTAAAACGAAATCAATTATCTTAAAAATAACAAACTTATCCACTAGCTTTTAATTAATGAATATTGTTTTTAATATTTTTGGGCAAACATATGACATGTAATAACTGTGAGCATGACACCGATTAATTAAAACAAATAAACTTTCTTTAATGCCGAAGAGCCATCTTCACAATGACATCAGAATTACCATGAAATTGATGCTCCACCCTGTAAATTAACTTTGAGTAATTAAGCTATAATTAACCTCTAAATGAAGGTGGAGATGCCATTTTTTTCCAGGATTAAATGGACCGTATTTTATATGTTTCTATATGTAGAAAATAATTTATATTTTTTAATTTAAAAATGTTTTCTCTGTCTAATGTATAAGTAATTAAAAGTTGACATCGTAAACAAAAGTTAGAGAAAACAAAAATATACGTCATTAATAATAAGACGAAATCGACAATATTTACTTATACTTAGGTTTATCATATATAATTTCTTTTTTTATTGTATTTGAGTTGAAAGAGAATATAAATTTTAACATATGTAATTTTTTAAAATAATGAAATAAAAAGCTATTATGAAGAGTAAAATTTTCCAACGAAATATTTAATGTAGTTGTGGATAAGTAAAAGTTGGAGTAAAATTGAAAGTAGTAATACAATCTGGAACTAATAAATCCAGGAGTTATAACACGTGCACTTTGTGAGAGGCATAAAATTGAATAACATGAAAATTTGTAAGTGGAGCGTGGTTTAATTAATTAATTATTGTACATGTTGAAGACCTAAGTGGACCTAGGTTCGTATCCTTTACAAGCAAATGGACAAGACAACCTCCTTAACCAACTCTTCTCAACGCGTCAGCGTCACGCTCAGCTACCTCCACTTCAACTCCTTCTTCTTCTTCCACACCTTTGAGAGAATACATGAATTTATATATATGTATATATATAATCATATCAAAATCTGATCCGAACAATATTATGCCGGCTTCAACCTTAATTAATTTCCTTACTAAAACGCAAATTAAAGACTACTTTAAGATGAGTATATATTGAGATCCGATCCCCACGATTCTAAGTTTTATTTTATAAATCGATTTTATAAGATTGAATTAAACTTCAAATTCAATATTCATATAATATCAAAATCATTTAAAATCTATCTTAATAAGATATATGGTTCGTACTCATTCATATATTATGAAATCTCAAATTAACATGGTTCGTACTCATTCATATATTATGAAATCTCAAATTAACGTGAAATCTTAAAAAATAAGAAAAAGAACTTATATATATTACAAAATTTGTTTATTTATAGGTAATGTTGAATCTTCCATTATCGAATTGTAGACAACATAAGTGTTGGGTTTAGCCTAAATTAAAGTGTTGAGGTTTAAATTAAAGAAGATTTATATTTGGTGAGTAGTGTAGGAAGGATGGATGATGGCAGTGTATGGCTATAGCAGTTGATGAAAGAGTATGGAAAAGATTCTAGGGTGGAAAGATGAGCGATTTCATTTTCAGGATAGGTACATAGTCACCATAGCACCACACTGAAACTTCTAGGGGACTCGAACTAAACCGGTAACATACCCTTTTACGAAATTTATAAGTTTTGAGGCCCACATTGGCCACTGATAGGAGGTAGTGGTGCCTGAGGTTTGAAATTGGCTAGCTTCATGTTTTAGGGGTTCTTCTGACTGAACAAGGTTTGTTGGATTCACATAACTACTTCTCACACTTGTAAGTCTAGAGCTGTTTAGAAGGCATTGCAGGTAGGTACCATGGTGGGAGTGATGGTCACAAAAAGAACTATCTTGTGATGAAAAACAAGCCAAAAGTTGAAGAATGGAGACAGAGTTAAACCAAAACTTATGATACAGATTGGAGGTACAAAGTTGAGGTGCTAAAGGAGAAAATCTAGGATTAAGACAATATATTTTATACAACATTTTCTTTCTCTCTTTTTATCTAACTATGAATCTGAACGTGCACAAAAATTGAAGCAACGTTTATATCATGAAAAAATAGTGTTACTTTAACTTTTTATCATCTCTTCCCCTCATTAAAATGGGGCATAAATATCATCACACAAAACACTTCTCTGACAACAAAATAATTAAAACAATACAAGAAAAACGACAACATGGTAATCTCAACAAATCAAAGTTTTCACATGACATTACAAATTCTGAACTATATCCACAAGTGATGAGTAAGTACCCACAACAGCAATAAGAACCCCAATCACTATAATCATACAGTTGATTATCATTTCACACCCGAATCTCTTGTAAGCTCCTGAAATCTTCAAGTAGCACACTGATGGTACTAAAATTGAAACTAAAACACTTAGTAATGCCCCAGCAAGACAGATAATGGATCCAAATAAGGGAATGGCCACGGCTACAATAAGAGTGCTAATGAGCAAAGAGGTTCCAACAAGCATATGTGTGAAGCTTTTGCTGTATTTCCATGAAATGTTATTTCTTATAGCAATGATGGTTGGAGAAAGGTTCAATGCATATTTGGTTATAGGATTGATCAAGGTAGTGTATATTGCAACATATGAACTGAACTTGCCTCCTGGGAGGTTCAAAGTTACTTGTGATTTCACATCTTCTCCAAACATTAAGTATCCCAAAACAGCCACTGCTGCATAAAAAAGAGTGCATGCTAAAAAACATGCAACTAGGACCTGCAAAAAAAGGAGGATTTCATATCATGAAAAGGGAGAACAAACAACTATTCAAGTTTAAATGTTTCTCTAAATCATATAAAACTACAGAAATTGGTTTGCACTTACTTTAGAGAACTGAGTTTTATTTCTATTGGAAATGTAGAGACTGGGAATGATTGGATGAGCACTATAACAAAAGGTATATAAACTGACAGCAGCAGGTATTCCACTGAATTTGAAGAGTGTTCCCTTTGCATGAAATCCTGTGCCATCAATGGTGCCATTCCATAATAGAGAGATGAGGAAAATGGAAGAAGATAAAATCCCACAAGCAGAGAGATAAGATAACAGGCTCAAGTCCTCTAACAAAACACTAGGCAAAATAATAATGGCAGCAATTATGGTGAAAAGTGTTGTGCCACCAATTGTTAACCCTGCAAGGTTAACTTGCATGTTTGGTAGTAATTTGTTGAGATTGTCACCCTCCAAAATCAAGAAACCTGTTACAGCTAGATAGATCTCACCATTCATGGCAATTGACACTATTAGTCTACCCTTGTCTCCAAATGCACGTTGACCTATGTCTCTAAACATCTTCACATCACTGTCCATATCCATGCATCTCTTCACCAATATGCCAGTGTAAGTGCAAGTGATGGCAATCACAAAGAATAACAATATGCTTAACCATCCCCCACATGCTAGTGCATAAGGCATGGATAGTGTACCCGCTCCTGAAACCAACCAAAGAGAGAAACACAGAGAGAGAAGATCAATTTTTATTTTTATAACAGGTTGAAGAAGTGAGCATGAAAATCTGTATCATTCCCCCTTGGTCCTCAAATAACTATTTGAATCAGGTATTTCACAGGGGAAATTTTCTATTTGATTTTTCATCTTTATGTGTTGTATTTACTCTTAATAACACAAATAGATATCGTTTTTTGCAAGGTGGGAAAATTTTGTGAACAAAAAATGATAGTGAATCTAGGGGTGTGTGCGTGTCTATTCTGCATTATTTGAGTCATCACTTGGATAAGGTGAAATATGTTAAAAAAATAAATGTGGAGTTTCACAATAAAAATAAAGTTGAACAACTAATAATGAAGAAGGACTTATAAGTACATTGTTTTAAAGTTTTTTTTTTGGGTTATTGAGAGAGATGTGAATGCAGATAAGAATTTCCAAAGTATCATAACTAAAATTATTAAAAAATAAAGACAAAAAATAATTAGTTATTATAATAACTAAATTAGAGACTATTTTAGAGATTAAATTATTTTTTCTAAATTAATTTTTATTATTGTTAAATAGTTTTTAAATTAGTATCTAATTAGTTAATTTTTATTTTTTTTATTTCATGATTTTTTTTAGTATTAACAATTTAATCTAAAAGTACATTAAATTTATGGAGATAAAAAAATATAATTATACGATTTCTTATTTTATGCAATATATAATTATCATTACGAGAATATTATTAAATAAAAATTAATTTTAAGCACAAAAAATAATTAAACATTATATTGACTAAATTAGATATAAAATAAAAAAAATTATTTGTATATAAAATAGTTTCTATTATTAATAAAATTTATAAATTAGTATTTAAATTGTTATTTAATTAGTTATCAAGATTTTAATTACCAAGATTTTAAATTCTAGAATTGTTAATTAACTAATTAAATATTAATTTAAAAATTACTTAAATATCAATAATTATTTAATCTATAAAATATATATAATTATTATTTTTTTATCTAAAATATATTTTTATTTAATGATTTAATAGTGTAAATCACACTTAAATATATAGAAAAAATACAGTGGTTTTACAAATGTAGTTTAACAGCAGTTTATAAATTATTTATTATTTATACTACGTTTAAGTGTTGCCCTTTAACATGTATGGATTAAATAACAAAGGCCTAAAAAGTAAACATTACAACACTTTTACAAATTTCAAATGTTATATGTCTTGATTTGATTTTCATTATCGAACACGTTTTCAAATTTAAATCATAAGTTTTCATTTACAAATTAAAATTCAAACGAAACATTGATTCCAAAATAGAAATCTAAATTACTGATATTATTTTATTATAAACAATATTATTATTAACAATAATAATAATATTATTTATAATAATAATAATATTAACTCACAAAATCCGAGTTCCATTATCTGTAATATTGTGAATAATTATATATTTTGTGTATGCATGTTATGTGTGTTTGGTTAAGAATGAGTGTGAAAGACATGAAAAAAGAGAATTACCTGAGAGAGCATTAATCAGATGGAAGGAAGTCTTAAAAACAGAGGTGTTACCCACATTCGATGTGTGGACATGATTACAAGTTTTGGCCTTCAACGCCTCACAATCATTTACTTGTTTCACTTTTTCATCACTCACCAGAAGGGGTATAGTGATGGAGGAGCATCTACCACCCTCTTTACCACCCATGCTTCTCTTTCTCCTTCTCTTTCTCTTTCTCTTTCTCACTAAGAACCCTCTCTGTAACTCAGACTTTAGTGTGTGTGTGTGTGTATATATATATATATATATATATATATATATATATATATATATATATATAATTAAAGATATATTTTAAAGATAATCGACAACCAACTAAACCAAATATCTTCTCATTTGTCATCTTATTCTACACGTCTTTTTATTTTAAAAAAGATAAAATTAATATTTTTAATTAAATATAAATGAACAATATTTACGCAATATTAACCTATATCAATAAAATCATAAACTATTATTGAAATATGTTATTAATTATTTCATTTTTAAATAATCTAAAATTTAAGGTTTTAAGTTGAAGTGCTCCTATTATATTATAAAATCAATTTACTATAATGTTATATGCTTCTAAAATCTATAACTTTAGACAGAGGTGGAAAATAAACTTGTATAAGTTGGAGAATTAATTTAAATCCTTCAAGTAAAATACTAAGTTTGCATTTTGTAAATAAAATAAGTATAATTAAAATATTCTACCAAAATCTTATTTTTTGTGATCTTTCCCTACCTACTCTTTGGTAGTTATAAATAATAAATTTTATATTTAAGAACTTTTTTGAAAATTAAGAATTAAAAATACTTTTAGGATATATACAAAATAATATCTTTTTGGAGCATCATTTTCATCTTCTATATTATGCCCTACCTCCATGTGAAATTCAGCATGCAGAGCCACCATTGAAGCTAGCATTCCACACTACAATAGGACTTTTTTGTCTCCCTCCTTAACCCAACTGCATTTTTTTTTCATTTGATTTTAGTTAAATACTTTTTCATTTATATATATATATATATATATATTCATTTTGTTTATAGACATTAATCAGAAATTCAACACTGCGTCTTAAATAAAACTATGGTTCAGGTAATCAATAAGTAAAATTTAATAAAAAAATTATTAGAAAAATTTGATGCTATATATGAACTTCTCAGATTATTATCACAATCTTAGTTACAAAATCTCCGATTTCACTTCATTTAATAATTTTACTATTTATTATATATTTATTTTTCTAAAATTATCAAATCAAGAATTATATACAAGTTTAATCAATGTGAAAGTATAGTTATCCCTTTTTGTCGAAACTCATGAAATAATATAGCATTGAGCTAAGTGTTTTGAAATATATAAATGAAAGTGACTTCTCGAAATTGTTTTTCTCACCCATCTTTCTATTTTTCTATAATTATTTTGTGAAGATTATTAAACGTTACTATTAAAAAAAAGTACTCTGATGGAGTGATTTTTTCATGTGATGAAAAGATACCGAAATCACTTTTATATTACTTACGATTAATTTTTTTTTTATCCCACACTACAAGAAAATCATGAAATAGAAACTAATTTTAGAGAAAAAAAAATAATTAGTTGCTATAATGATTAAATTAAAAATTATTTTAGAGAATAAAAAAAATTGGTTTCTAAATTAGTTTCTGTTATTGTTAAATCGTTTATAAATTGGTACCAAGGTTTTAACTACCAATTATTTAAATTTTAAATTTGGTAGCACAAACCTTGGTAACTAATTAGATAACAAATTAGAAACCATTAACAATAATAGGAACTAATATAGAAACCAAAAGTTTTTTTTAGTTTTTAAAATGGTCTCTAATTTAGTCATTATAACAACTAATTATTTTTAATCTATAAAATTAATTTTTATTTTATGATTTTCTTGTAATGTATAGTATGAAAAGGATTTAAATAAATTAGTCTGTAGGTGAAATTAATTTAATTTGAGGTTTCAATTTATCAATTCATAATATATGCCACCAAAACAATAACAAATCTTGATAAAAGTTAACCATTTTTTTTAAAAATAACAATTATTTTAAATATAAAATAACTTATTTTAATTATTTCCATATTTTAGATATTTAGATTATCTAAAAAGAAAACTAATTTCATTTTATAATATAGAAACTAATTTTATATTATAAAAAAACATATTTAACTCATTATTTATTTTCTCAAAAATATCTCTCCATATATATACATTCCAGTAAAAATCTCTTATATTTTACTGTACAATTCATATGAATAAGAATAACTCAAGATTGAGTTATAAAAACTAAGAGTATCGAATATAATTACAAATAATGGAATCTTGATAGTCGTATAAGAGTAATGCTGTTCATACTTATATAATATTTTTCTTCACTGTATATGATATAAATATTTTAATAAGAATATTGTCGGTCTGAGGATCAATTAAACAAAAAACTAGATGGTACGATTGTATGAACAGTCCAAGAAATTCAACAAGTTATACATTATTAAAATATTCAGCTAGAAAAGATTCTAATACGACTCTAGAACCCTAACATCTTTTAATCAGCATTCAATGAGATTTATGTTTCTGTGTTTTTACTTCTGATGTAACTATGCACTTCTTGTATATTTCTCAACAACACAAATTTTTTAGTTGCTGGTAAAAATGAGTTTATATTTCTTAACAACACAAATTTTTAGTTGTTGGAAAAAAGAACAAGTCTTTAAGTGAAAAGGAAATATTTTAGTTTAAAGTCTCTGCCTATATATTTTTTCACATTCAATAGTATTGATTATTATTGAACTATAATAATAAATAAATTTAATGTTTTAATTAATATTTATATAATTAAATTTATTTAAGTTTTAACATTTTTTCTTTTAATTTTATGTTTTTAGAATAAATAATCTAAGAAAGTATGTATATTTATAAATGAGCTAAATAGATAAAAATTCAAGTCGAAAAAGATAAACATTCTCATAAAATATACGTATGGAATGCAAGATAACTCCATGCAATATTAACACAGAGACAGAAACACACAGAAAACAATAAGATATGCTGACAATTTCATTTCTTTTTCTTTTTCTTTCTGATGAATTCTGTGACTCAAAGGATTGATTACTGTCATGCAATGCAAATTCCCTCTGCATATACAATGACAAGGGAGATACCATTTTAAAACTTAAAATAACAGTCTTTATTTTCAAATATCCATTAATAAATATGGCATGCGATACGATATCAAACGAAAATCATTCCAAGTTAATAAATATGGTTCAAAAACATGCTATACGATATCAAACTAAAATCATTCCAAGTTAATAAATATGACTCAAAAACATGCTATACGATATCAAACTAAAATCATTCCAAGTTAATAATTAATAGATAAATTTTTCCATGCTTAAAACATATTTTCAGAAAATTTATATTTAATTAATACGTAATCACAAAAATTTATACGTCATTGATACGTAATCAGAAAATTTAATTCAAAAGTTGTAAATTTTTATACGTAATTAATATGAAATCAGGAAATTGCATTAGCTGATTTGCATTATTATAGTATAAATTACAACAAATAACTGTAATTAAAATACTATATCAACATAACTAAAACGTAAATGTTTAAACGTTAATTTGG
The DNA here is from genome assembly GCF_051622355.1 of Phaseolus vulgaris. Lineage (NCBI taxonomy): Eukaryota > Viridiplantae > Streptophyta > Magnoliopsida > Fabales > Fabaceae > Phaseolus > Phaseolus vulgaris. The sequence goes on from NC_143503.1 coordinate 24,955,654, forward strand.
AAGGATACGATATTTTATAAACTTTCATTACAAGAATGCCCTCATATAGTTACCCAAAAATAGCGTTGATTAAAGCAAAGAAATTAGTAAAGTAAGTCAATAATGTTCAATGTCGATTTAGTGGATGCAATCGAAATTATAATTTATAGAATTTAAAAAAGGAAAAAACAGAAGAAATAGAAAAGACTTAGGTTACACTAAGGAGAGAGCATGATTTATATCACTACAAGAAAATCATGAAATAGAAATCAATTTTTATAAACCAAAATAATTAGTTGCAATAATAACTAAATTAGAGACCATTTTAAAAACTAAAAAACAAATTCTAAATTAGTTTCTATTATTGTTAATTATTATTTTGGTCTCTAAAAATTGATTTCTATTTCATGATTTTCTTGTAGTGTATGCATACTAACATTATATAAATAATATTTTAAAAAAATACATAAGGCTTAGATCATAAATTATATTAGAAAAAAAGATAACGATGGTCTAGTCCACCTACAAGTGATAAATTATATTTAAAAAAAAAGAAAAAAAAGATGACTTAGCCTACATACCATAAATTATATTAAAAAAAATTAAAAAGAGAATAATCTACAAGGAGAATTTGTGTGGGCGTTGACGCTACACAAATTACATTTTGAAAAAAAAAAAACAGAAAAGGAGAAGGGTAAAGAGAGCTTAGCAAGCTACATGCTAATGCCAATGCCAATGCCAATGCTAAGAGAATGGGAGATTTGTGTGGCTTGCTCAACACTATTAGTGACATAGTATAACAAGAGTTTGGTCCACGCTAGTTCTTAAGTGTGTTTGTGTGTGCCTAATCGACGTTAAGTAAGACTTATTAGTAACTCCAAATTCACTTTAGAGACATGGCTGATCATCATTGTATTTTTCTATTAAGGAAGAGATATATTTTGCACTAGAGGATGTGGTACTAATTAAGATGGATGACTATAAGTGAAAATTTTAACATAAATTCATATACTCTCTAATAAATATGATTATTCTTTTTCAACAATTAACATGTCCTCCAAACTCTTATTTTCTTCAACCACGTTGACATTTTAAGAACTTGAAGATGAAGGTTTGAAATTTTCACCCATTGATCTTAGGTTATAAAATCATATTTTTTTTACAATTATTTCGAGAATCGAATGTGTCATCATCAAATAAACGACTTGGAACATCATTCTTTAATATGTTTTATCACGAGTCTCTATTAATAATAAGATTTCCGAACTCATCTTAAACAATAAATGAGAGATTTAAGGCAAATGAGACATAAATGTGAATATCAAGTAATGAATTAAAAACTTAAAATTAAAAAAAAAATCTAATTTAATAATTAAAAAGTTATCATTTCTTAAATATTTTGTGCATTTGGACGAATCTATCTACATCTAACGGTATCAACCTTCCAATCGAAATATTTAGATCATATAAGAATGTTGTTGGTAAAAGAGTCTTGGTAAATCCAGCAACCGGACTGAACAATGTATAATGTGAGGTTGTCATGTATAAATGTATAAATAAGATAGATATAGACATGTTTATAAAAAAAAAAACTATAATTTGAAGCAAACACAATCGTGAGTTGCATATCATAAATACATGAGAAATAAATATGTAAATGCAAACAAAATATCAATTCATAATAAATTTTAAGTAAATTAACATGTTGTTATATAACATTTAAGAATTGTTAAGGATCGTGCAGGGGAATAAAGGGGAAGAAAGATATGAGAAAACACAAACTTATGATAGAATTAAAGAAAATGAATGTTAAATCGTCTTCATAAATATAAATTCCAAAACAATTATTCTTTAATTTTTTTTTTAATTATAAAAATGTCATCAAGTCACTCTAAACAAGAGTTTACATTGAAAATATTTTTTAAAGACAATTTTAATATTGGTGTATATATAATAATATGTTACTTTTATTTTTATCGGAAAAAAATCTATATAATTTGTATTTATCTACTATTTTAGTGAATTAATTAATACTTTGTTAATGATTGCAATATTATTTTCCTTTTATGAAAATTTATATAATAATGAAAATTCTGAGTAAATGCATAGTATTTAATTGAAATCCTTGAATATAATTTTTTTTTTAAAATTAAAATTGTAATGTAATTTAATTTTTTAAAACTAGTTAATCCAATGAATTAACTTAATAAAATGTTAAGTATACTTAAAAATTTAAATTTAATTTTTTATTAACAAATAATTAATTAATTAAATGAGACTCAGAGATAAATTTAAATTTAGTTATTTATTTATATATATATATATATTAATTTTAATATTTAAATACATGTGAATACACTGAAAATCTTATTTGATATTTTGTTATAGTAATTTTAGATAAAGTATACACAAATAATTAGAATTCACACTTGAAATATTCAATAATCATCTTATAAGGTATGAAAAAAATCCATGCAAATACTAATATGTTTTATTTCACAAACCAGTTATATTTCAGAAACCAGCTGACTGAATTATAATATTTTTTTTCTTAGAAATATGATATTCAAAAACTCATTTGTGTTTGTAACGCCTCATCTGCATACCCCAATTTTTTCAATCTCTCTATTTTCATAACTTCTTCTCTCCTTATTAATCTTATTTATTTTAGGATTTGACCGTAACTCATAGTACCTGATAAGTAAAATATCTTATTAGATTTTCAAACGTAATAAATTTCTAAAGATGTTTTGTTATCTGATTTTTACTATATTTTTATCATCAATCTTGGTGTGGTGGAGTTAGTTGAGAAAAGTGACCATCTCAACTTATTTTTTCACATACTGAAATATGTTATGTTTGGATAATTTGCTCTAGGTCTCTAGATTTTGGAGTAACCCTACTAATTTGTTTTACAAATTTTCTTGAAGAGAAACAATTTAGGTAAATAAAGATATTGTATGTTTAATAGAATTTTAGAATAACTTATATAATACTTAATGGAAAAAAGTAAATACTAGTTTGTACGATGAATTGAATTTTTCATTTTACAAATGAAAAAAATTATTATCTTAATTTATATCTAAATTTTTAAAATTTATTATTTTCAAGCAAAAGTAATTAACTAATTAATTAAGCAGTATATATATATATATATTATTTTACCCCAGTTAAATGAAAATTTATATTTATTTATATGATTAAATAGTCGATTTAGAATTACTTTTGTAATTTTTTCCTCAAAGTTTATGAATATACCATTACCATTTATGTAGTCTGTGATTTATAAAATTTATTTATGTAATCTGTAATTTATAAAATTTATTTATGTAATCTGTAATTTATAAAATTTATTTATGTAATCTGTAATTTATAAAATTTATGATTAAAATGGTGATTAAATTATATTATTTGAATCTTACATATTTATAAAAAAATCATAATGACTTCAAAATCTTTATTATAAAAAAAATTATTATCATTTTTAACTCTATTAAATATGTTTAAATATTATTTTTGAATTTTAAAATATAAATTATGCATCCTTTTTAAATTAATTTAGAATATTAATAATATGTTAAAAATATTATTTTAGATGTTAAAATATAAATTATTAACATGTTAAATAATAGTTAATAAGTATCATTTAATATTACAATTAATATGTTAATTAATATGTTGAAATATCAATTGATAAAATTATAAATTTTTATAAGTTACATGTAAAAATATTAGTAATACTTCTTACATGCATAAACCTTTTGTTTGTTGTATGATATATTATAAATACTCTTTTAGAAAATAAGTACAATTATATTTTAATTTTTTTTTGTAAATAAACTAAACTATATTTTAATTTTTTTTGTAAATAAACTAAACTTTGTGTTAGTTATTTTTATGTTATTTGGAGATCTCAATTTTTTTGTTATTAGCAAGAAAAAATAAATAAATATGAATCACTTAATGGATGGTCCAATTCTTATACAGAACTGAACAGAAACGTACACTCCCTTTCAAAGCTTACCATGAATATCCTACTTAAGCAACTAAAAAGCCGGATCGAACTAAAAATACATCAGAAACAATCTAACATCTCATCACAACCTTCTAGAAAATCATTAAATAGAAACCAATTTTAGAGACTAAAAATAATTAGTTGCTATATTGACTAAATTAGATACTAGTTTTTATATTAGTTTTTATTATTCATAAATAGTTTCTATATTGGTATCTAATTAGCTACCAATGTTTTAACTACCAATTATATAGATTCTAAATTTGGTAGCAAAAACCTTAGTAGTTAATTAGATACCAATTAAAAAATTATCTATCAATAATAGAAACTAATTTAAAAATCAATAATTTTTTTAGTCTTTAAAATAGTATCTAATTTAGTCAATATAACAACTCATTATTTTTTGTCTTTAAAATTAATTTCTATTTAATAATTTTTTTTTTGTGATACTTAACATTCATACAACTCATCACAAGTCAATTTCTGGTTTGGAATGAGTTAGGTTAACATTTTGCTAACTAAATCAATGACTATAGGGCCAACAGCTAGACCATTTGTTCTTATATAGTAATAAACAAATTAAAATTATCAAAACAAAATTAAGTTTTATATAAATATTTAATAAAATATTTTTAATCACTATAAACAAAGATAAAAATAATTAATGACAATTTTAATAAGTTTAGATATAATAAATATGGACAATAAATTTTTTAACTAAAACTTGTGAAAATACATACACTAAACCGACACCTTTTATTGTTTTATAAGATATAAAACTTGTCATTTTATTGTAACTTTTGATTACACATTAATATCTATATGTTGGTTTAAATTTTAATATATTTTTTTGCTGATGTATAAATGTGAGAAGAAAATGGTAGAAAAATATATTGATTTAGAAAGTATGAAAGGAATAAATATTTATTTTTAGATGTGTAGTAAGACAAAAGTAACTAATGTGTGAAAGATTAAAACTAAAGTGCGTTGTGAATAATGTGAAGTAAAGTACTTAAATCTCTATGGACTAGTTTTAGTAAGTTAATTAATAATTTATTTGAAATGTTGATTATGAGTAAAAAAACAAAATATTTTAAATAAAAGCGAAAAGGAAAGGAAAAAGAAGAGTGAATGACATCCCTTTTGGGTAAGAGTGAATCTAACCTTCTTGCAAAGTTATGGCATGGAATAGGCCACCACCAATCATGTGACCATTTTCAATCCTGCTTGAGTATAATTCTACTTCACTTCGACCCATTCCAAACAAACACATGTACAAATGCCAATAACAAAACGATTTATTTATCTAATTGAATTTAACCAAAGTAGCATATCACACATGGGGATATGAAGGTAGGGGTGTGGAAAACTGCCCAACCCACGTTAAAAAAAGGGGTGCACGTTCCTTTCTAGTACTTTGAGTTGACTTTGCATGATATCTGTTGTTTTTTTTTGGGTGAATATCATGTTCTGTATTTACCGATGTTCTGGTACTCATAATCTAATCGATGTTGATTTTATTTTATTAAAAAATATTGAATAATTTAGAAATATTAATTTATTTTAGATTTTTTATATAAAAAATAAATAATTTAGAGTTATATTTATTTATAATTTTGAATGGTTTAGAAATTTTATTTATTTTAAAATTTTATTTAAATAAGACATTAAATAATTTCGAATTTATATTTGTTTAAAATTTTGAATAATTTAGAAATTTATTTATTTCAAATTTTTTTAAACAAGATATAGGATTTTAAATAATTTAGAAATTTTATTTAAGATTTGTATTTATTTAAGATTTTGTGTAATTTAAAAATTTATTTATTTAAGGAAGACATTCAATAATTTAGTACTTGTATTTCTTTATAATAATTTAAGAATTTATGTATTTAATTTTTTTATTCAAATATAACATTTAATAATTTAAAATTTGTATTTATTTAGGATTTTTAATAATTTAATAATTTTATTTATTTTAATTTTTTTATTTAAATAAGACATTAAATAATTTAAATTTGCATTTATTTAGGATTTATTTAAATAATATTTTAATTAAAAACAATTATAATAAAAAAAAGAAAAATATTTTTTCAACAATTTTTAAATATAGACAAAATTGTAAACTAATATTTTTATTAGTTAAAAAAAATACCATTTAAATCATACACATCACATTAGAAAAAAAACTTTTATAAATTTTCCTTACTTTTCACATTATTTACATTAATCAAAATCACCTTACTTTCTTCTTATATTTTCATCGAATCATTTCAAATTTACTCAATATAATCCAAACAAAACATAGAACCACTAGAACAGTGATATTTTGACCTTCTTCTACATTCTCACTTGAAAACCAATAATATTATTAATTTATTTTAATATTTAATTTTTATTACTTGAATATAATATTTTATTATTAAAAAATGATAAAGTATAGAAAATAAAAAGTGTGAAATTCATTTTATTAATCAGCATAACAAAAATAGAAAGAATAAAAACTTATTCCCATTTGTAATCGTGACGCATGAAGCAAAACCAGGAAACTAAAAGAGAGAAGAAATAAAACAATATTTTGGGTGCAAAATGAGGGGAAGAACATTAGTAGTTGACGTCCTTTCTGGCATAAGAAGGACTTTACACGTTATAATTTCATTCTCAATACATCATTAGGACATACTTAAATTATATATAGAAAGATGGTAATATTATAAGTTTGATGAGACAGAGATGGTTTAAGTTTGATCAATAATGTTGACGAAGCATTTGGATGAAGGCCAGAGATATTACATTAAGTTGGAAATAGAGTTTGTTTTCCTTTGTTAAAGGAGACGTTTCACCTTTCTTATCCTTGAATTGATCTTCACAGGTAACAGAGTTATCCAAGGAAGCACTCAGCCTTATAGAAGCCGTGTCCAAATCCTTCCACTTTAAAGCAACCGCAGCAGCATCTAAATCCCAAAGGGAATCAGAGTAAAGATCATAACAATCTCGTAAACAAACCTTTGCGTATTCATCAAAACTTTTGCCCTTCAAGAACTTTGAAATCATGGAAACCGTGTTGCTTCCGTTGGACTTGGTAAGTTGAATTGAAATGCCCACAAGACCCTCCAGGTTGGTGCCTGCTGGTTGCAACTTGGAGGAGGCATCTTTGAGGGATGCCACACAGAAATCATACCTCAAATTTGGATCATTCTTCGAGGCCTCCTTGCAAGATTCAGAGATAAGATTTGAACCATTTGAACTTTGGAAGAGAAAGATAAAGAAAACAAGTAAGAACGAACCGAATTTCATTCTTGTCTTCTTTTTTTTTTCTTATGATCGGTGAGAAATGAGATTTAGTTTACACCTTTATAATGTGATCTCCACTACACATCACATATTATATATATTATTGAGTTGGTGTTGCTCCCTTATTCTCATCCTAGATAAATATTATGATTATTATTATTATTATTATTACTATAACTATTATATATAATATTACTTTTATTAATGAGAATTTCATTAGTTTGTTTTTTGTTTGTGAGAAATTCTGAGTAAAAGGATTACTGTTGTGGTATGTTAACCCGTGAGATGCACACAAGAATAATATTTACTTACAAGTTTTAAGATTTTTAATATTTACTTACAATCTTTAAACCAATTTTCGTCACACCTGGTTCTAAACTTTTTACCTCCTTTTATGTTTTCTAACTATCCTCAATTTTTTTTGTTATATATTATCTAGGAAATCTCACGTGTACGTGGATGGAATAAATGGATCACATTACAAAATAATTATTAAATAAAAATAATTTTTTTAAAAAAAGTTAATTAACTATATTAATTACATTAGATATTATTTTAAAAATTAAAATTATTAATATTATTAATAAAATTTATAAATTAGTTTTTAATTAATATTTAATTAGTTATCATTGATTTAATTATTATTAATGTAGATTTTAAAGTTGATAATTACATACATACTAATTTAAAAATTATTTATTAATAAAAGAAATTTTTTTATTTACTAATATTTTTTTTAATTTTTAAAATAATATTTAATTTAGTTAATATAATAATTAATTATTTTTATTTTTAAAATTAGTTTTTATTTAATAATTTTTTAATAACACCAAGCAAAATAAACAACTTATATAAATTTAAAATAAATAAAATAAGTGATTTAATAATTAAAAGATTATCATTTGTTGCATATTTTGTGAATCTAGACTAATCCAACTACGTTCAATAATGTCAACACTCCCAATCGAAGCATTTGAATCATGTAAGGATGATACTGGTAGAAGAGTAAATAAAACAATTGGGCTAGAAAATGTATGAACTTGAAGTAGGATTAGATATAGACACGTGTAAAGGTTTTATGCTCATATTGTTATAAAAAAAAAAAGTTTTATGCTCATTATCTTATCCAAATTTGTGTCTCGTGTGCAGGAAATCATTTATATTTTCTTTGTATTGCAAATATTCAACATTATTAACATACATCTTCGTCACACCTTGATCTAAGCTTTTTACCTTATTGTATGTTTCTGAACTACCTTCAAAATTTTCTTTTATTATACAGGAAATCTCACATATTGATACAAGATAAATAACTTATACAGATTTAAAATAATTTTAAAAAACAGTTTGCTAATTAAAAAGTTATCATTTCTTGCATATTTTGTGAATTCAGACGAATCCATCTACGTCCAACAATATCAACATTTTCAATTGAAGCATTTGGATCATATAATGTAGAGAATGTATGATGTCGGGTTGTCATAGGCTATGAGTGAGGCTAGATATAAACATATTTATAAAAAAAAAAACGATAATTTGAAGCAGACATGGTGAGATGCATTTAAGAAGTAGATTAGAAATAAATATGCATACAAATAGTATGCAATGAAGGTATCAATTCATAATTAGATTTTTAATTAGAGTTAGTGGGTGTTCTACTGATATCTCTCCTTCTACTTATCATGTTGTATGAACGAGATTTGGAAGCATAGAAACAAGGTAATTTTTAAAGGAAGTATAGTATAGATACAGGGTAATCTTTAAAGGAGGTGTAGTATAGAAATAAGTTTGCAGTACTCAACGAGGTTTGGTAGCATAGAAAACGGGTAATCTTTAAAGGAAGTGTAGTAGATGTATTGGAAGTTTTTGCTTTGATCCAATTAAAGGTTTGGTCTTGGAATACTGATATGATTTCAATAACATGATAGAGACATTATATGAACATGTTATGGATTCAACAAGAATTGGAATATGATTAGGCACTTTTTAATAATTGGATCAATGTTCTTATCATTCAAGAACTCACCAAAACACAAGTAACCAAGCCAAACTCATATAGAAACCCATTTTTAGGCATATGAACCGATTAAAACAAGAAACAACACAAATGAACCGATTAAAACTTAAAGAAACACAACTAAAATCACAAGAACAGCAAACTAAATGAAACTACCGAATATAAACACAAGACAAACAAGTTCTACCGATTGAAATGACAAGAAACAACAAAAACATGTTTTAGAGTTTGTTTTGGAATGGAAATGGAGGAAGGAGATGAAAAAGAACAAGGAAACTTATGTGGTTGGAGTTCTTGGAAATGTGCACGCCACTTGAAGGATGAAAGGCTTCAAAATGAGTGTGTTGCTGCCACTTGAGAGCCCAAGGATTCACTCAAGATAAGACTATAAGAGAAGAAGACACAAGTCTCTCTCAATTCACTCACCAATTTGGGAGAGGTTCTTTACCCACAAAATCAATTCTATTATTTCAAAGACTCAAGCCTTCCTTTTATATGGAGGAGGACCGGTCACATATTACAAAGAAAGCTTACAAGAGAAGCTTTGCAAGGTTGCCTTCTAACCTTTCCAATTCTAGCGCCTAAAATGGAGAGTGAAGAGGCACCTTCTAGATTTTTCCTAAAAACTAATGCCTATAGGTGCTATACAAAAGAGGTATCTTTAAGGTTTCCCTCTTTAGCACATCCTAAAGTTATTCTATATTATTTACAAATTTATACAAAAGAAACTATAAAGAGAGATATTAATTGGAGCCCATTCTTGAATGTTTGTAGTCTTCTTTTGGCTTTAGGCTTGGTCCTCTCTTTATTTAATTCTTCTTTCATTTTTTAGAAGACTAGAAGGAAGAACTTTAAATGTTTGGGTGGATGACCTCTTCCTCCATTAGTAAAATCCTCTCTAACTTGATATCTATCAAATACATCCAAGTCACATTCTGCGTTTTTCTCCTTCTCCGATTAGTGTATAGATCCTATGATTTATATGGAGATGATCTCATGACGCATTCTTTTAGTTTGTAATATATAAAATTAAAGGACTGAGAATAATATATAAAAACAAATATTTAAAAAAATTAAGTACTCTATTGTAAGTAGGGTAAGTTCTCTTATCCTAATTATATTTCTATTTCTAGATTTTTTTCACATTTCTTTATAGTAGGTTAGAAAAACAAAATTTAGTAATAAATGTTGACAATTTGATTTTAAAATAAAAACTTTTAAATGAATATAAAAATTTGAACGTGAGAAATTAATTTATACTAGAAAGAAAATAAATTATTTGGTAGGGCTATATACAAGAATGGATAACCGTTAGGACTTACTATAAATTTCTATATACTAAGAGTAGATTGTTATGTCATAGTAATTTAATAATGTGTATGTTCAATCTGGTTTAACTTTGTTGAAGGATTGACAAATGATTAATCTTTACAGAATCCGTGAAGAATTCAATGTGGAAGAACTTGGATATCAACAACTTTTATTTTCGGTTTTAATCTCTTTTATATTTTCTGCACAACTATCTCAATCCTTATTATCTTTATTGTTATTGCTAACTTGTATTGCTCGCAAATAAATTCTAAACAGTGATTTACTAATTTTACTATTGGATTTGTTGGGAAACGACTTGAGGTCATCTGAACACTTCTATCATTTTAATTTAACAGCAAAACGATAAAATTTGGCGTCATTACTAGAAAATCCAATTTAAATTTGGTTATCAGGGTTTTTTTTATCTGCATATTTTTTTTTCCTAATTTTATTTTCTGCATATCTAACTTTATTTTCTTTTGATTAGTTTTATTTAATTATTATACTTTAAAAAAACAAAAAAAAGTAATAAATTGAAAAAAAAATGATATATATATATATATTATCTTATTTTATTTTATCTCCTTATATCTCTTATCTTTTTCCTATTTTGGTTTCTCTTTATTTTATTTTTTATATCTTTTTTCTTAATCTTATTTTGATTAGTTTTTATTTTATTTCTTTATATTTTTTATCTTAATCTTATTTTAATTTTCTTTATTTTATATCTTATCTATTTTTAATTATTATTTTTTTCTCTGGATTTTTTTCTATTTTTTTATTATTGTTGTTTTTATTTTCTATATTTTATTTATTTATTTTTGCTCTTTTTTTCTTCTTTTCATTCTCATTTTTTTAAGCATTAAGTGTGACATTTGCATTAATTTTTTTTAGAATTTTGCATTTAGGGTAGACACTTCATTTGTTACTCTTTGAATTTTTTTTTAAATTGAAAGCAATTTAGAGAAGACTCTAGCTAGAAAAAACTTGTTTTTTAAGTTCGTCCACATGTTACTCACCTCTCTTTACTAAGAGTTTACTTGATTTACTTTTTCAAATACAAGAAAAAAAATTGTTATGAGATATAATAGGTGTTGGTGTACATTAGTCCTATAAACCCTTTATAATACCAAGATATCCTACCCCTTCAAAATCATGGTTTGAGCTTTTTTGACATTTAAAGTGGTAGGTGATGGATAAGTTAGATACATCCCTTACCAAGAATCTTTCAAAACGATAAAAAAAAATTAGACTCTTAAACTTATGTTTATAAATTTATAATGAAAAAAGTTCTTCAAACCGCCTAAAGGATAAGATGAGACTAAATCTAATTGATCAAACTAAACCAAATATTTGTTTTAATAGTCACTCAAAACAATTTAATTATTAAAATAAAAATTTAATATTTTGAAATAGAACAAAATATACAGCAAATAGTATCATAATTTTGCTCTTGAAATTTGTCCAATTATCTTACAATCAAGCAATAGTAACTATCAATAACCTTACTTACAATCAAGCGACTACAAACACAAGAAACAAGCATGATTTTCAGTTCTGATCCATTTTATTCCCTTGCATTAAATGGGGGCAAAAACATTATGTTACCTCATTCAAAAAAACGCAGTCTGCAACAAAATAATCTCTCAAACATGTTCAAATGACAAAAAGATGTATCCAACAAAGATTATGCCTCACAAAAATGTGGATACAAGTTGTCTAAGTATTGAAAAAAAATACATCTTTACACACTCAAGCACAAAGAAACAAAGCAGCTTCAATTATAGCAGCTTCCAAAATGAACCATTCAATCCATATCCACTAAGACTTACAAGTTATGAACTATATCTACAAGAGATGTATAAGTACCCACAACAGCAATACTAACCCCCAAAACTATTATTGAATAGTTGATGATCATTTCAGACCCAAATGTCTTGTATGCTCCTGAAATCTTCAAGTAGCACACTGATGGTACTAAAATTGAAGCTGACACACTGAGCAATGCCCCAATCAGTGACATGAGATATCCAAACAAGGGTATGGTCACAGCTACAATTAGAGAGCTAGTGAGAATGGAGGTACTAACAAGGGTGTGTGTGAATCTTTTGTTGTAATGCCATGAAATCTTGTTTTTAACAGCATTTATCACTGGGGTAAGCATCAATGCATATTTGGTTATAGGATTGACCAAGGTGGTGAATATTGCCACATGTGAACTGAACTTGCTTGTTGGTAGGTTCAAAGTCACCTGTGATTCAACCTCTTGTCCAAACATTAAGTACCCCAAAACACCTGCTGCTGCATAACCAAGGGTGCATACTGAAAAGCACATAGATAGAACCTGCATAAACAGAGGAATACAAACTGTTGTTAACTATCTAGCAATCCAAATCATGAGAATGAAGCAGCACTAATCCATGTTAAGGAACCATATGAATGTGGAAACAATTGAAGAGTATGAAATCATCTTTAGGATATAGAAGCTATGACTATAATTAGTTTCTTAAAATCACATTGGACATGTGAGAAATCACATCTAAAATGTAGAACCATAGGCTATTGGATGTGACATGATATATATTTGCATATTCAAGTTACTAATAAAATTCTATAAACTTTATCTGATGCAAACACTATACAAAGTTACTTGAACCTAAAATCAATTTCTTAACGTGAGACAAAACATTTGAACATTTATTTAACATCACATCAGTAGTTATTTCAAAGTAATGTTATAGATCATCTGATATGAATAAAAAAATGATTGATAGTGTGTTTGATTTAGCAACTCCAAACCAAACCATGCTCGCAAAAGCAATTATTAGTTGTTTTGGTGAGCAATGTAGAAGATATCCAAACACATTATAAGTCAATAAACTCATTTTTGCAGAAACTCTTTTAAAAGTCCCTAAATCATGTAAATCATGCAAGAGTACCAAAGTTGTTGTGCTCTTACCCTGGAGAATTGACTTTTGTCTCTCATGGAATTGTAGAGAGTGGGAAGGATAGGATGTGCACTATAACAGAAAGCATATAAACTGGCAGCAGCAGGTATTCCACTCAATCTGAAGAGTTTTCCCTTTGCATGAAATCCAGTGCCATCAATGGTACCATTCCAAAATAGAGAGAGGAGGAAGATGGAAGAAGCCAAAGCCCCACTTGCAGACACATAAGACAGCATGCTCAAATCCTCTAACAAAAGACTAGGCAGAATAACAAGGGCAGCAATTATGGTAAAAATTGTTGCACCACCAATTGTTACCCCTGCAAGGTTGACTTGGATATTTGGTACTAATCTGTTAAGATTGTCACCTTCTAAAATCAGAAACCCTGTTACAACTAGATAAAGCTCAGAATTCATGGCAATGGATACCATTAGCCTTCCCTTGTATCCAAATGCACGTTGACCTATGTCAGGGAAGGTCCTGATATCAGGGTCCATGTCCATGCATCTTTTCACCAACATGCCAGTGTAACAACAAGCAATGGCAATCACAAACAGTAGTGATATGCTTAACCATCCCCCAGATGCCAGTGCATAAGGCATGGAGATAATACCAACTCCTGAAACCATAGCAGCATTAATCGTAGTGACATAAAGTTGAATAAATTATCACAATTTAGTTCACAAAATATCACTCAGACACTCTTCTTCTTCAATAGTCCTAAAATTATTCACATGATACATTTCATTAACATTGATTGAAGGACTAATGTATAAGGTTTAGTTATTTTGGATGTCTATGTAAAGTTTACACTGCAATACACTTTGAGCTTTACTTTGTATGCACCAATAAAAATTAAATATAATTTCCAAAATAATAATTATAAAAGCAATAAATTTATTATATAATAGCATATAATTTTATCAGAATATATTTTTACACTTCAATAGATTTAAATTACATTTATAAATTTTTATATACACTGGGTCTTTAAATTAAATTCTTGAGTTAAAAAATAATTTATATATATATAATCAAGATAAAACATTTTTGTTACACATACATTTAACTGGATTTTATTATTTTACGATACTGTTTTACTCATTAACACGTGACAATGCATAAAAAAATTACATTTACATGTGGATGTAAATTCTTGTACCCAAAAAATGGATATATGTTAAATTAATTTATTAAAGAATTTAAATTTATATATATATATATATTATTACTATAATTTTTTCACGATTAATCAATAAAAAATATTATAGACGAAACCTTTAAAGTATTTAATAAAGAGTAAATGTATCATACATATACAATGTGCTAAATAGTAGTCTAGAAATAATCATATTAATTATTAGTTTATTATAATTAAACACGAAAGGTAATTTGTTCACGCGAAGAAATAAAATTCATATATTGGTTTTTCAATTTAATTTTAAAAAAAAGAAAAAAAATACTAATGTAAAAATATATATTCTTACAAGCATCCAAATATGAAATGTTAACAGAGTTGCAAAATATTATAATTTATTCATATTGAAAAAAAATTATATTATCAGTGTATTTAATTAATTGTCTGTATAAATACTTCTTTTCCCAATTAAATAAGTAATGTAAAAAATATATTGATGATAAAAAAAATTAAAACTTCTGAATGTTAACCTATCCCCATGAACTATTCATCTGAGATTTTCATAGTCTGCAATTGCAAGTGAAACTTCACAAATCTTATCCATTTAATTTATTATAAATTTATATTTAAAACTAAATCTCATAAAATTTGAGCGGTTTGATTTGTAACTGCACACTGTGCAGCATACTTCAAACTTTAGTGAGGATGGAAAGGAATATTTCATGTATTCCTGAAACATCTATCTCAATAAGTCACGTGAATGCTTCAGTGATGTATCCTTAAATGAAGAAAGGAATATTACATGTATGGACAAAAGTCAAAATCAGAATGGATATAAAATAAAATTATTCTAATTTTTCTGTAATATTGTATCCTTTTATTAATTCTTCTATTTATTATATACAAATATTTTATGTTTTGGAATAATAAATATGTTTATTTTCATTTAATTCACTTATAGAGCACTTATTAATTAAGATGATATATATTATGACAGGTTTCTACATTACTTAATAAATTTTTTTTATCAGCAAACATTACTTAATAGCTAACTAATGTATGCTAATAAATTTACACTTTTTTCAGTTATAAATTATTATACATCATACAATTTAATTTTTATAATTAATTAATAGTATATAAAAATTTAAAATATAACAGTATATCCAAATCAAAACCCTATTTAATTAATACTCTATAATGTATGTATGAGTAGGGATAAGAATTTATGACATGATTCAGATTAACTTAATCTGACTGAATCTTTGTTATTAAATAATTTAGACTGATTTTTTTAATTTATAATTCAACCATTAGGTTACAAAAATAAAATAAAGTAATTTAGACTAATTTATTTTAATTTATAAGTCAACCACTATTTAAGTAAATAAAAAAAGTATTGTTTATAATTTATTGTATTATTGGATTTTTAATATAATGTGTACAAAAATAAATATATTTTAGTGCCTATGACTTAGGCCTTTTAATATATTCATTAAAATGTATGTTTATTAATTTACTTAAAGAGCACCTCATAGTAAGATTAAAAATATATTTCAAATAAAGTTATACTTTAAGAAAAAGTCAAGTTCAACAACTAAAATGCTCCACTTAAATTAATTATTTTTTACTAATTAAAAAACAACAACTAAAAGCAAAGTCATGTAAAATAAGCTGAATTAGAGTGTACCAATTCTCACCCTTATTATAGTCAAGTAGTTTAAGAAGCAAAACTTTCTAACCCAGAATCTGATAAAAAAAATTTCCCAGATTAAAAGCTTCCAAAAACAAAACTTTTTTTGTTGTTGTTGGCAATAGCATAATAAGTCTAAAATATTCAGACATTTTTAGACAGATAACAGGTCTTGATCCAAGATGCATTTTCCCTCACTGTTTAGAAAAATAACCATAACAAACTGTAACAAATATTATCAGTTTTTAAGGCATTCATGTAGCAGCAAGATCTTCAATCCAAGGACCAGAACTCAAGAAAAAGAAAGCAAGAAATATGGTAACAATGGTTCTGAAATCAACCAAATTGAATCGAATTAACAAGATTCAAATTTTCATAAAAGAAACCATTGTTGAGTACATGTGTAACCAAGAAAGACAAGAAAGAAAGAGAGGGCATGCAGATTACCTGAGAGGGCATTAATGAGGTTGAAGCAGGTCTTGAAAAAGGATGTGTTAGACTCATGAGATGTGTGCAGATCCCAAGTTTTGGCCTCCAACACCTCATCTGAGCCATTCACATGGTGCACTCTTTCATCGATCAGAAGGGGTATGGTGATGATGGAGGAGCATCTATCACCCTGCTCAGTACCAGCCATGGACATGAAAACAAGCTTGTTTGTGTATATATATGTTTCAGTGTTGGTGACTACAAGATTGTGCTGTCTCTGTGTTTGCCGTGTGAGACACACACACCACAGAGAGTTCAAAGGTTGCTTCTCTTCTTCTTTTTCTTCTTCTAAAACTGTGTACACAAAATGCCCTTTTAAAATAATTCTTTGTATCTATCCAAGAAAACTCTGTGATGACGGTTCACAGGGACTCAGTTTCTAAATTGTTTTAACTTTTATGCACTTCTGAACATTGTGAACCAATGAAGAATAATGACTTTAGTTATAACTTTTAAAGTAATTATTATAACATTTAATAAATTATCATGACAATAAAAATTAAACAACACCATATGAATATGGTCTAACAATATTTTTCAAGACAAAAATATGTATTTTAATATCTATCTTAAATAATATGTATTGATAATTTAATTTTAAAAAAGGAAAAACAGTTGCTTTCTTATAATGGCAATGTTCTTCTCACAAATTTGATTATTTGATTTGTCTATAAGGAAGTTTTTTTTATATATTTTTATAAACATTTATATTCTTTTATACTAACATTTACTTGTCAAAATATTAATGTTGTTTTAAAAAAAAATCATTAATCTGATTTGTCTGAAAGTAAGTCTTATTTTATATCAAGTAGGTTAATATTTGGATTTAGGTCATTTTTATTTTATAAAATTAGTTTACAAAATAAATGTTATTTCCGAATAATATATTTTAATTTGGCTATTATCATTTGTGAACTTGAGATTCTCAAGGCTAACTCTGTCGACATAAAATGAGTAAAGAGTAATTTCTATTGTTTGAAAAAACAGTAACATTGACATAAATGTAAATTTTGAAAGACTAAAGTTTGTGTTGATTGAAAGAAATGATGAAAGATGTTGAACCAACTAGAAGCGTATCATGCAGAGTGATGTATTACTTGGACTTTCTTTTTTGTTCACTACATACACGTCGAAAGTGTAGAGATATAAATGAAGGAAAGTTCTAGCAAAAAGTAAAAAAGTAGATTTAAACCACTTAAGTTTCCCATTTTAAAAGCCTCGTGGAAGATAACAAAAGTTAATCAAGTGGATTCCACCATTGGGGAGGTAACCTTAAACTGTATGGGGAAGATGCAACTCATATCTTGTAGGGGAATCATTGGTATAATGCTGTGTTTGGCTTTCAGATAAGATGTTATATGGGAAATATATATCTTTTCATTTATGATTAATATTTATTAAAAATAAAAGATATTTTATAAATATAATTTTAAAGTTTTTTTTTTATTTTCATTTTTAAAATGTACATTACAAGAAAATCATGAAATAAAAACCAATTTTAGAAATAAAAAATAATTAATTGCAATTAGAGACCATTTTAGAGACTAAATAAATTTTTGGTTTCTAAATTAGTTTCTATGATTGTTAAATGGTTTCTAAATTAGTATCTAATTAGCAACCAAGGTTTTTGCTACCAAATCTAGAATCTAAATAATTGGTAGTTAAAATCTTGATTGCTAATTTGATACCAATTTATTTATCAATAATAGAAACTAATTTAGAAATTATTTTTTTTTAGTTTCTAGAATGGTCTCTAATTTAGTTACTATTAGAACTAATTATTTTGATTTCTAAAAATTAATTTTTATTTGATGATTTTTTTTTTTAGTGGTAATATATTTCTCATATTATTTTTAGTATTTTTTTTTTGTTTTTTTTAAAGAAAATGAAAATTGAATCTGAAACAAATGTTTGATTGAAGATTAGAAATCAAACAAAAAAATTATTAAAAAAATTATGAAAATCATCGTTAATTAAGGTCATTCATAACTTCTATTATCCTTAATAAATTATAAACCATTTAAAAGTTGATGTAATTTACTTTGGATATAATGTCATTAAATGACCATATATTTTATAAGAAAAGTGGTCCATGTTATCTCACATTTTTTTATGTGTATGTGGTGATGATCGATGATCTTAAAGTTGAGAATGGCATTCAACATGAAGGTGGAGCAACGTGAGGACACAAGAGTGATGAACCAAATGTGAGGAATATGTAGGTCCTATATATTCTTTTTCTTTTGTTCTTTCTTTTTTAATTTTTTTTTTCCTTTTCTTGTTCTCCATTTCTCTGTATGATTTTCTTTTATCTTTTCTCTCTCATCTCTTTATAAATTTAAAGTTATTTTTCATCATTTTCTCCAATATTTCCCATAAAAAGTAATTAAGAATAGAACATTTCTAATTTATCAGAATTTAATATAAAATAAGTTTTTTTTACTCTAATTTTTTTATATTCTTAATCTTTCACTCTATTTATGAGTATCTCACAATTTCATGTTATTATTTCAACTAATTCATTGAATTATTTGTTGATGTTTATATAAATAAAGTTCTTGTCTTGACAAATCAGATGAAGATCAACGGTGAAACACACTCGGAGCAAGCAAAGGTGAAGAAGATTTTGAAATCTTCAACTCCCAGATTTGAACATGTGGTTGTTGCAATTGAAGAGATCAATGACATTTCAACGATGACAGTAAGATTATTGTCCGGTTCTGTACAAGCGCATATGCAACCGGATAAAATGAAAACCTAATAGTTGCTCGTGTGGATGTAAGTTGCAGTTGGCGACCGAACCACATTAAATCTTGTGTCGTTTATTTTTTTGCAGTTGATTCATAATGGTGTGCAGCTTTCGCGTGTGTTTTTCCCATCATCAGTTTAGAGCAAATCTTTAAAAATATTTTCAACTCTTTGTATGAACATATAATAGTAAGTTTTAGATTTAAAGATTGGGTATGTAATTTTTAGAATTTGTTGTAAGTTTTAAACAGTTCTATCATTACATTAAAAAGTGCATTTCTCTTTACATTAATAAAAAAATAAAAGAAAATGTAAGAAGAAATCATTTGAAAAAATCAAATCTCTTAACAATGCCTTTTTTCCCTTTTTGACTAGTGAGTAAAACTTAAAATTATTTCTGATTAATCTAACTACACTATCTTGAATATAACATGTTATGAAAAGGTGTGGATACGTTTCGTTATTATCTTCCATATTTTATATGCACAGGGGACCAGTTGCAGCACCTTTCCCTTTCTTTCTTTATTATCTGGCGATAGTGCAGAGGGCAAAGCCAAACGTGATTATTTCTGATTTTTTTATTTTTCTTTATGCTTTTAACTTATCACGTGAGAATGTATGATTAGCTTTTATAAGTCATTTAAGGGTATGTTTGGTTTTACTTTATTCCCACTTTCCTATTCACTTTTAATGGAATGCTTCTGACTCATCCCGCGTGCGCCACCCTCATTCGCAAATCAAAATAACACTTTTGAAAATTACTTTTCATAGTTAAAATTAGTTTTTCTTATGTACATACGTAAATTTTTAATTCGATTTAATATAGTTGCATAATTAAAATTTAAAATATTTGATTAATCGGAAGGATTATTATTATAAAGTGAACTTTAAGTTTAACTCAATCCCATAAAACCGACTCATGGAGTGAGATTTACCCACTTATATATTATGAAAGGTTCTAATCTCTGGTCAATGGAATCTCCAACATATCCCTTACGCCAAGAGTGACAGCTCGTGCATGGGATAACATATTATGGGTGGTCCGATAACGACTTAATAGCGGGTGACACGATAGGTCCAACACAAACACTCACTAGGATAAGCTCAAAATGGTTCTGATACCATATTATAAAATGGACTTTAAATCTAATTCAACCCCATAAAACCGGTTCATTGTATATAAGTGAGTGTAAATCTCATCTCATTAATCGATTTTATGAGATTGAATTAGACTTAAAGTCAGTCCACTTTGAAATAATTATATTATTGTGATATTTTTGACTGAATTTTTGGTTGTATCTTATGAAAAAGTGGTGTAATAGAATGGATAAGAGAATCCTTGTCAATGATACGTTGTGCCGGTTGCTGAGGTTTATCCGTTACTCAGTCACGTCTATGGATGTTAAGAGATTTTTCTTGAGAGATATATATAAGAATTTTATAAATTATAAGTAATATATAAAAATGTGTTATGGGAAACATTTTCGAATTTTACTTTATTTTTAAATAATTATCCTATAATCAATTTGTTTGTTTTGTATCCATAAGTTCTGGATCCAAACATTTGCGTTAATGGGAGAAAAAAAAATACATAATATTTTTATTAAAAAACTATTGTTTTTATTTAACACAATTTCTTAACCAACATGCTCTTTCCGTACTTGACGAAAGAAGTTTTTCTCAATAAAATAAATAAAAGGAAAAATAAGAAATAGAAGAGTGAAATCTAATTCTTTTACATTTTTTCTTGTGTCCGAAGACATGATAAATATGTGGCAAGAAAGTAGTTACAACTTAAAGTCAAGGATACACTGCAAAAGACACCCGTGGTATCAGGAAGCTACTATACACGACTTGGTGACGACTACACACGTCTTAGTGAATCAACCTATAAATGAAACTCTTGAAGGAGGAAAATGTACGTTTTATATATCCTAAGATAACAGACTAATCACTAGCATTGACTTGAGCGTTGGAGTGCAATCGCAGGTACACCACCGACCAGCAGAGCCCGTGCACTAGAGGAGAAGAACTTTGAAAAATTCGAAAACTATTAATACGACGACGAATTGTGTATCGAGTGGATCAATATTACTTAGGCCTTGTCATCTACACGGGTACAGTTCTCCTAAGCTTTTAAAAGGATTACCAGTCAAATATCATATAAAAGTTATCCAAAATATATTAAAAGAGTTTAAATTACGCCACTATAACTTAAAAGTAATTATTATATAGCAATTAATAATTTTATATACAGTGCAGATTTTATCGAATCAAATGTTTGAATTATATGTATATAAAGAGACACATGTACAGTAAAAAATAGTTAGTTATTTTTAAAAAAAATAAGTAGATGTGTGATGACAAATGTTATTGAAAATTGTAAGATTTTTTAATTTAGAAAATATATTTTAAATTAAATATGTTTTTTAAATATTACAAACAAATTAAAAATGTTTTATTTCCATTTATTATAAAATTTTATCTCTTTAAAGGAGACTTATATAGATTACATGATAGCATGTGTACATTTGGCTTAGTAACACATGTTTTATGTTATCTTTATATTAGGAATATAAGTTAACTAACATATAATAAATGTAAGATATGTCAAGTATTTTGGTGAGACTTTTCTATCATGATTTAGAGTTTTTCAAGAAATTTCTTATCCTTAATTATGACATGATGGGTTAAATATGAGTTCATATTAATATTTATATCTATGATGATGATATGAGCATGATTATGATTATGATTAAGATATAATGACGATAATGATATTGTATTTTGTTTACATTATTTTACCATGTGATGTGTTGATGTGTTTACTTCTATAAATGTATGTGAAGGGGAAATAAATTGTTTTACAAGTGACAGTAGAAACATAGCAACTTTTAAATAATTACTAGCTATAATATATTAAAAGTTGGATATGATATGTTTTTTTTTTTACTTTATAAATATATTTAATATATATAAAAATAAATTCAAAGTTTTAAAAAAGAATATGTACTACATGTTTCTTCTAAATAATATATTTATTGTGAGATTTTGATATTTGGAGGGATATTTATGGTTAAATTTTTTTATTTATGAGATTATCGTGCATTTGGTGGGTGAGGTCTGCTAGGATATTATATTCCTTAGCCAATTTGAATATTAATTTGTTCTCTAAGATATTCCTTAACATAGACTAATGTTGATTAAACATCTTTTTTTAGTCTTTGGGATATCCCTTATCAAAGTTTTAGAGTGACTTAATTATTAAACACTAATAATATATAGAAGTGTATATCTTTTTCTTACGTTTACTTTGCATTTCTTCGTTTGAATACGCAACGTAATTATAGTTTCTTTACAAATGTGTTTGTAATAACAGACAATGTCCTTATCCTACACACAGAAAATAAATTAAATATATAGCAGTGCAGCTTATAGGTTCTTCCCTTTCATGATTCCATTTGAAGAAAGCAGAAGCTGTGGAGACGAGAATGCTGCCAAACACATAGATATCTTACATGTTTCTTCTATAACATTGGCTCTGAATTTTCTCAGCAGACATTATAATTGTTATTGTTTAGGCAGCTAGAGAGTTAAGAGAGTTAAAAATTGATAAAACATCGTCAGAGACAACGATAATTTATTGTATATAAATAAGTATAAACCTTAATTTTATGAGTTGGTTTTATGATATTAAGTTAAGTTTAAATCCACTTTATAATATAATTTTAATTTTAGAGTCATTTTTGAATTTATCTTAGTTAGTATTTATTGGCCTTATCACGTCATTCTCGGATCACGGATCACGTGAGTAAACTAATTTTATGAAATTGAGTTAGATTTTTCTAATAAATATTTTGTAATAAATATGCAGAGGTGATTATATGTCTTGTAAGGGAAATACTTAAAAGGTTTTGATGAACAAGTATATGAGGTGTCAAACACTGTATGGATCTGTGAGTAAGGGCTGCATGGCACTGTTGTGCTGCTGAGCACTGACAGAGCATGTGGAACCTCAAAGATTGAAGCTCAGAACCATTAAATAAGAATAACATCTTTAATAATGGAGATATAAAATAAAACTTCAAAGTCATGGTGATGGGTCACTTTCACTTTCTTCTCTTTTTAACTCTAATAGATAAATAAAATTACATTGGTAGAATTATTTTAATAATAATTTTTTTTTTCTTCCTCGAAAATTGAAACTGCCATTATTTTGAAATGAAAAACTACTTTTTTTGTGTTTGTGTCAAAATTTAAGATGCAGGAGTGCAGTAATTGCTACAATGTGCCATTTCCGAAGCTTTTTTAAGTTGGAAGCAAGTGCCACCTTTTTAAGTGCCTCAATTATTGATCTCCTTTTCCAGAAAAAAAAAGTCTCTGCGATTTGTCTTCCATTTTTTTCTCTCCACTAACTAATTCACAGATGTTGAAAAGTTGTTTTATTTAATTGTTAACATTAAACCTGTCTACAGTTATGTTTTTTTTTATAATTACTCTTAAATAGTAATGTGAAAAGAGAATATAATGATCATAGTAGAGTTCTACTTTTCAAGAAGACTGAATCTACAATCTTTTAATATAAGAAAAAAAAATTATAATTGTTCCTAATATAAATTATTTTGAGGTCAATCATAATTTATTTATGTTTTTCTTTAATTTTTTAAAACATCTTTTAAGGACGATAGTAACGAAACTTTAAAAAGATAATATATCGAACGTGGTTATCGATTTTAATAATATCATTTTCAATGAATTTAAGTTGAAAACAATAACATATATTACTTGGGCATTAAAATTATTTTAAATAAAATATCAATACAAGAGATAACTAGAAAATATTGCAAGAGATTAAAAAAAATTATATTGCGGAAGGAGTATTGTTTTTTCTCTCCATTTGCAAAGGAAAAGTTGATTGGAGAATCTCTTCTCATTCCAATAAAATTAGAAGTACAACATCGATTCTAATAACTTTTAGTTTAAATTAGTGAGCTGGTTTTTTAATTATTTAAACAAATTTGAAAATAATTAAAAATATTGAGTTCCTAAACTAAAAAAAGTTACGACAATTGATATAAATACTGGTCCATTTTGTAACAGTTTCTTTTTTATCACTTTTAAGATTAATTTTGGAATGGTTTACACTTTTAACTTTTAAAAACTTATTTCAACCTTTTTTGGTATATTTGGTACTATCAGAAAAATATTCCTCTTCCAGGAATCTTATTTTGAAACTCTTCTAAGTGACAATTTCTTTTTTATCCTCTATCATCTGCTTCATACTTATCCACCAAAACTCAGTTTCTTCAATAAGTATATAGATGACATAAGATAACTTTCTCTCTTCAGGGCATTGAGTAGCTTCAAATGTCTCTCACTCACTGGTCTACTTCATCTGGATTTACCTTCCCTTTAAATTTGGGTGGATTGTGTCTCAGTCCTCCAGACTAAAGGTATGAGGTTGTTGATGAAGTTGAGATGCTTCTGCTGCTAATCTAGTGTTTTCTAATTGATGAATGGTGGTCTGATGCTGTTGTGCCATAGTAGCACTTTGTTGTTGCAAGGTTGTTGTCATCATCTCTATTGTCTAAGCTAAATTGGACATATCTACTGGTGGAAGAGGAGTAGGTGGTCTACGTGTCATCTACTAAGAACATAAAAAATTGGGTTAGGAATTACTAAAAATTTCTAACTACATTTTTAAGACAAATTAACTTAAAAGAAATAATCACACAAAATAGATACAAAACCAATCAAAAATTATCTCTAAAATGTGCTCTAGCTACTTAGAATTAAGATAGAAAATAATCTTGATTCAGCCATGAGTGTGCACCCTCACCACTCTATCAAGATTCTTTTTATTAAGAAAATAATAATTATCAAATTATATGCAATATTGTACCCTATTATATGCAATTAATTTAATAATGATCGAATATCATGATTAGTATCCCTACCTTAGATTGTAATTTGGAGAGATAAATTCCTATATATTTCTTATACATATCCTAGCGAGTATTTGATGGATTTATCAGACCACCCATAACATATATCTCCACACACGAGTTGGTAGCCTCGGTGTGAGGGGTGTGTTGGAGATCCCACATCGACTAGAGATTAGAGTCTTTCATAGTATATAAGTGGGTGCAAACCATTTCAAAAAAATAACTTTGTTAAACATCCTATTAGAAACTTTTAGCTAAGTCTTGAAGTGTAATCAATTAAATCAAAAGGAAAATAAAATAAAATTAGATTAAGAATGGTTTTATAATATACACAAGGGTAAGCTAGTGAAAATAAAATTTTATAATATACACAATTAAATAAAAAAAAATCAGATTACATGATCAATTTCTCAATTATTCAATATTCTTCAAATCCCAACATAAACAATCACACAAATCTCATATGGATCTACACATCCAAGATATTCAACAAACATAATAATATCTGACGTCATCCGGAAAACTCGTATTAAGTAAGTCCTACTAGAGACTAACACTTCATCCAAAGATTACCATCCAATATAAAGGATCAGGTAAGTTCAATACATCTCATGTCACGTTGTGCGTGAACTCCCCCATCATCTTCTCATCACCTGATATCTTAGTCTATGTGACTTAGATCATCAGTGAAGCTCAGGGATTTTTGTTATCACATAGGCATCAATACTTAATACACAACAAACATCAATCCATCATTATCTCAAATGTATGAATTCAATTCCATACCATTTTCATCATACGATATCATTCAAAATGTGATCCACAACATTCAAAAGTCTATTTAACATAAAAAAAAAACACTTAAATACTAAACCATTAAAATCTAATATTTCTACAAGTTTAAATAATATATAAACAAACAACACAAATATATATATATATATATATATATATATATATATATATAAACACACAACATCCTTCCAAGAGAAATTGAATATTGGGACCACGTCCGCTCTACATCCATATCTTCTAGCCTAAGGTGTTATTCAAAATTAAATTTAGCTTCCCTTACCTTAATTGTTTGCTTTCTAGAATTTTATCTCCTAAGTCTGGATAAGCTTCAAGATTTAAGGGTCTAATTCAAGTTATCCAAACATAGTAGAAATTCAGTATATAGTAGAATAAGTTGAGAGAACTAAATTTCTCAACTGACCCATCAAGATTCATGACTAAATCCTAAGAAAAAATCGATAACAAAAGATCTTTACAGCAAAAATGAACTTACTCTATTTGAAAATTTGATTAAGTAAAAATGTTCTTTAACTCGCCAACTAGAACGTGATCCGATCAAATTCTAAAATAGATTAAGAATGGTTTATACTTTTAACTTTTAAAAATTTATTTCAGCCCTTTTTCTAGTTTTGAATTAAAAAAAAATACTGAGTTTCCTAGTATATTATTATTAAATTAGTTTAAGATGTACAACTATGGTTGAAAATAATGGTGGTATACAGTGATGTTAACAACATTATATATTAATAAATAATAATAATAATAATAGTAGTAGTAGTAATTCTAATATTAATTACAATAATAACTAATAAATCATAACTAAACATAACAATATAATATTATGTTTTTAAAAGCTAAAAATTAAATTCAGAACCTTTTTCTTTTATAAAAGTAAATGTAATTTTTTTCATTTAGTTAAAAACTATTTTATTTGAAAATTACATCTGAAAAACAAAATCCAAAAACTTGCAAATATCTCTAATAAACCTTTCGTTTCTCAAACAAATGTTTATTTTTTTCAAAATAATAAAAGTTGAAAAGAACATAAATTTTAATTATGATTAGAAGTTATTTCGAGTACTCCTCTTTCTAAAATACTTAATTTTATTATTGTAAACATATATAACTTGGTTTTTTATGAAATTTTGAATAAATAGTTATTAGATAGTTATAACATTAAAACACTTTTTTCTAATCATGAAGAAACGGATTCAATGTCTCACGCATATTTTTTTTATTAATTTTCTTAATAGTGCACATTATCATTTATTTGACACTCTCCCTTATCTTACCATATATGGATTCCTTCATTAGATTAGGATAACCTACAAAATTCCATGTGCTAATACCTTTTCATTTCAATAAAATAAAATACATATTACACAAGGTTCACTACTTTTTTTCTTGTAGGTCCACATTTCTATCAAAGTAAAATAATCCAACGAAAAGCGAAGAATATTCGAGAATATTATAATTATTTAATGAAAATTATTTATTTATTATTGGAAAGAACAGTCATTTTCATCATTTGAATGAAGAAACATGATGAAAATAATACAAATACATAGACACTTTATATGTAAGTTTTGTCCGAAGAGAATGGTATCTTGACCTTATTATAATAATGAATACACTTTATCTAAGTTCTGTCCAAAGAGAATGGGTACTTTTAACTTATTATAATAAGGAAATTTGGAATTATTTTAATAACTCTTATATTCATAATTCATATATGTTGGCCAAAATATGAAATGTTTGGACTTTTTAGTTTTTACAAAAACTTCAAAAATAATTAAGTTAATATATACTATTTAATAGTGATGAAGACTTGTTGGATATCATATTTCAGACTTGTTTGTTTGTTTTATATGTTTGTTGAAATTTCCATAAACATATATTTTGAAAAAGAAATTCCATAATTTATAAACCTCAAATATGAAAATTTACTTCAATTCAAATCCGTTGTACATTTTGAGTTATACCCACGTCTATTTAAAAATTGCATAAAACATTTTGATTATTTCGTGCCAATAATTAGACATGGGTCTAAATTTGTTGGTGGTGCAGGAAGCAATTGTCCATCTTCAAGTTGTGAATGAGAATAAATGGGCCCATTTTTTTTCTAGTTACCGCACCATTCTTCACTATTATTTCATTTCCCCACGTGCATAATTAGAAATAGTACATACTATTATGTAGTTATGGGATCTTAATCCTTTCATAAAAACAAAGGACAATTACTTGGTGTTTCTTCTTGCATTCCTTAAAAAAAAATTCTTGTACCCAAATTATTCTTGATATTTTTGATGATTCTGAAATAGGAGATTTTACTTAAACAAAAGATGTTTCTAGAAGACAAATAAAAAATCCAAAATATTTTCTTCAGAACACATTTTTTTTTATATCTGGAATGATAAATCTAAAATTCATAAAATATGTTTTGGAAACTATGTTGAAAAAATATTTCAGAAAGAATAATTCATAAGTTTTTTTTAAAATGAGTAAAACAATTTTTTCCAATAATGATAGAGTACAGGGAGAAAGATGCAGGAAGAAACACCACAAAGAAAAGAAAGTAGAAAAAAAATCTTGAAGGTTGTTTCTCCTTGCAATATATTAATTCTAACATGCATCCAACAAAAAAATTTAAAACATTTAAAAACTAAAAGTGCTTTTCTCATCTTTATTTTCAAAAAATAACATCAAATGAAAAAAAAACACACACACACACGGATCTCCAAATTTTCATATCCAGAACAGTTACGGAGATTCAAATCCAAAACCAATTAATTCTTCTTCAAGCTTCTGGACAACACCATCCAAAAAAATCTCTAAATTTTCCTATTCAGATTAAAAAAAATACTTTTAGATATACAGATTCAGAATTTACCAATTTCACGAAAAAAATCACATTTTTTTTATAAACACAGTGTAACACAATCCACCAACATCGTCTTGCAGGTTTGCGTGAATAAGAGACTTTTTTATGTATGTGTTTGTGTCCATAACTGAATTGATCTGGTGTACCGGGTGAAATCAGCCAAACATGAATAATATAACTTATTTTGTTGAAGATAAAAAAAAAGTGGTCAAAGACAAAAATTCACTTAAAATGGAGAATATGTTCGATGTCATTCACTATCAAATGAAAAATGTAAGAAACAAAAAGAAAATGCTTAAATGAAACGTGAAAATTAAAATGTTCAATAAATTAAAATTATGTTATGGAATTTAACTTTTAAACAAGGTTAATCAATAGTTTTTTAGTAAATATAAATTAATTTTAATTTATAAATGAAACTTACATTTTTTTCAAATAAATACTAAATAATTTTTTATCCAAAGAAGAACTATGATTTTTTAGAAAAGTTTCTTTGCAAATATTTTTAGAATAAAAAATAAAATAAACTCCGTTTTAAAATTTCAAAAAACCTCTTTTAAACACAAAAAATTGGACATTTACGTTTCTAATATTTACAAATAAAGACATAACTTTAAATGAAATTAAATTAAAAATTTCAAATTTGTGAGTTCCAAAACATGAAAGTTGTCAATAATTAGAAATCATGTAGAAAGAGTCTCTTTGCTCAGACTTTTTCACATTCTGCCTTTAATCTGCATTGTTTGGTTATGATCAATTTGCAGAGATGAATGATATATTAAGCAAGCGTGCACAAGTCTGCTTTAGATGGACCAACAAACACGTCATTAGTTTTTTACATCCACAAAATTCATTTTTTTTTTACAGGCCAGTTCAAAATTATATCATTATTTTTACTTTAAAATTATAAAAAAAAAAACTAAGTTGTTTTATACTTTTATGCAATTAAATTTAAAAGAGTTAGTCCGTTTATATATTAAACTTATTTAATTTCCAAATAGATTCGTACACTAAATATATTGTAATTAACCTTTTTGTTATTAATTGAATATTAAAGTTTAGACACCGGTTCAATTAATTTGTTGAGTTCTTAAAAATTCTAAAAATTAACAATATTAAAAAACAATAAAAGGGAACAATTTATACCTTTAAGTTACAACTCTCATGCATTACCTTCGACATTAAAAAGAAAAAGCCTCATATTTTTAAAACTTTAAATAAAATAAAAAAAAGCTTTTACTTCATGGCTATATTTGTCCAGAACAATGGATAAAGTAAATCAAACCTAAAAGCTAATCTTTAGTTAAAATTTGTTAACTATTAATAGAATATTGTTAGATTGACCTATTAAATTAATTAATAAACATAAAATAACAAACAAATACACGCTTATATAACTTTTCAATGAGCAGAAAACATATTTGAGGAAATTGCGATTATAGATTTTTAATTAATTTTGAACTCTTTTAACTTTTATTTTAAGATCAAACACTCTATTTAAATAAAAATAAATAATGCAATAAATTCACACCATCTCCAACGCAAAGAAAGGTCTTATTTAAAACTCAAATTTTATAAAACAACTTAAAAAAACATACGAAATAGTAAAAATCTTAAAATTAAACATATAAGTACTATATAAGATCCTAATATTATTAATAAAAAATATTTCAATAAATCTTAAAGTTGTGAAAAAATAAAATGTAAATACAAGAATATAAAAACATGATCCCTTGTATGACTTCAACATTAAAATTAAATTTATAAAAATATAATAAGAGCCAAGTAGTGGTGACTAATGATCCATTTGAAGTTTGGAGCATAGTGCTACATTATTCTTAGTTTCTAAACTATACAAATAAGTAAAAATAAAAATATGCATTATAGATCATCATCAATCAAAGATAATCCCTAAAAACCCAAACTTAGGTTAGAACTTATAATTCATTTCTCATTTTTCTAATAATTGTATACTTTTGAGGAGAAAAATAAACCAATAAAGAGGACATCATTTATTAGTTGTTACATACATAAACTTGGTTTTGATTTCTATTCAAAGATTAAAAAAATAACATATTAAGGAAGAAAAAACAGATTAAGAATTGACAAGTTAAACAAGATGGTTTAAGTTAGCAAAAAAAAAGTCCAAATTCAGAGGCAGAAAACTCAAATCCCATTCATCTACACCTATTGGGCCTACACACTTCTTACAAGCCCGTAAGACTATAAAATGGAATAAGATAATCCACAAATCTACATATAAATGTTTAAAAAAATGTTTTATTATTTTTTTGCCCTTTTTTAATTTCAATTATTAATTAGGTCCCACTCTCTCTCACTCACACTGAGATGAGAAAAAGATCATCATGAAAAATGAGAGAGAGAGAGAGAGAGAGGTGCAGGTGCACATGGTCAGCAAGAACAAGAGATGCACCTGATCAGGCCACTCTCATTGCACGCCGTACACGTCTTGAACCCACCTTTCTCCGCGTATACCTTGCGCGCACCGGAACATTCGCCGCACAGCATGAACCTGTGATCGTCGCACACGTGGCAGGCGCGCAGATGAGAATCTGCTGCGGGCAGACCTTCGAGGAGCTTCTTGAGCTCGCCATTCTCGTGCAGCCACCGGACCTCCTCGGCCCCACCCACGTACCTTCCGTTGACGAACACGCGAGGCAGAGTCAGACCCGTTTTGCGACCCGCGACCCGACGGAGCTCCGCGAGAAAACCCGAGTCCATCGAAACGTCGCGCTCGTCCAGCGCAACGCGGAATCCGCGCAGGATGGAACGCACCGTTTTGCAGTCCTCGAACGTGCCGCGGACTACGCGCAGGCTCGTGAAGTACACCACTACGCGCTGCTCCGCTCGGGGGATGGACGGCAGGGGTTGTGGTTGGGCGGCGCGTGGGGATTCCTCGGATGCGCGTGCGGTAAGTTTAGGATGATTTGACCACGCTCGGAGGAGTTTGTTGGCGAGTGTGACCCGGTGGAAGATTGAGGGTTTGGGTTTGGTGGTGGAGGGTTCATCTAATATGAGGGTTTGAATGTCTTTGAAGGAAGAACATGAGAAGGAGGATGAACGTGGTTTGTTCCAAGGTTGCCACATTGAAAGTGGGAACTAGAATAGAACAAAGGTTGGTTTTTTTTATTAGGGTTGTGTTTTTGTGGAGTTTGAAGGGGAAAGGTGGGGTTTTGGGAGGAAGGAAGAAGTGGGGGTGTTGGATTTTGTTTTGTTTGTTTGTTTGGGAAAAAGGGTAGGATTTAGTTGCTCAAAAGTTTGGATTTTGGTGGATGAGGAAGGAGTTGGAGAGGTGGGAGATTTTGCATTTTGTTGCTTAGGAAAGAGAAAGAGAAAGGGAGGTGAGGAGTGTGTGAAAATGGGGGAAGAGTGGAGAGGGAGATTGTGGTGGTGGTTAAGGTAGTTGAGGGGTTGGTTTATTTTGCTTTTAGGAGAGGGTTAAGAGGGAAAAGGAGATGGATTCTCAGAGATTGAGATGGTCTTATTAATGTTTGTATTAATATCAATTAATTATGGTGGATATTTAATCTCCATTTCTGAGTTCAAAAAATAATATAAAAAATAAATAAAAGTATATCCTAATTAGAGTCACTATGAGCACCTGTTGCAGATGCAGTTAAGTCTTTGTCACATTCATTAATATGAGAGTACAGTATATGTACTGTTAGTTTAACACTGTGAGGAGCTTCCATTTATATTATTATTACTTCTACCTTCTTCTCTCATAAAATGGATAACCTTTTTATCCATAATAATCTACAACAATCAACCTGGTATAGTATTGTTGACAGTAACTTTAATCACCTCATTAGGAAATTCATCTCAGATCTATTTGCAGAAAAGTAATAATAAGTGTTCTTGTATAAGTGAAAGATATAAATATTAACAAAGTTAACATAAATTAATAATTTTTTTATTTGTAGGAATGAAATTGAGAATTCTCTCTAGTTTCACAAACATATAATTTCGATTTGGCCTGTGAATGCCAAGAAAATTCTGTCTGTATTCATGGGATTCTGTTTAGATTGACAACAAGATTTAAAAATGTAAAAGATACAGAATAGGAATTGCTGCACAGTGAAGTAAAATAAGAATGACTTTGGTTTGGAGGGTGATGTTTTGTTTTGTTTTGTTTTGAATTGCTGATAAGAGATGAATATACTTGCTTGCACAATCCTCTCTACCAACAGACACTGGCAGTGCAACCAACACCAATTAGGACAGCATTGATGTATCTTTTTCTTTCTAACTTTCAATGAGAAATCATAAATAAATCCAAAAACCAGTGACCATTTAGCAGCATACACAAGTTATACAAATCAAAATTTATCAATAAAATATATATTAAAAAGTACATATTGATTTTCACAGTTGATAATCTTACCATAGCAAAAAAAAAAGGAACAGTGTAAATAAAAGGGTGAGAGAGTTTGTTGTGGATGTGAGGAGTTGGGCCATATGCAATTATAACAAGATGAAGAAAGGAGCATGCTTGATAGTACATGATGAATGGGTTCGAAAAGCTAAAGGGGTTTTACTGAAGAAAGAGGAAGTGGGTGGTGGATTCTGAAAAGTTCCACATGGTGGCAGGGCAAAGAAAAGTGAAAGGAAGGATCCAAGAGAGTTAACACTCTAAGACCTAACCTAGTCCAAACCACATGCCATGTTCTGACTAAACCCTTTCTTTCTTCTTCTTGATTTGTTCACTCATGTGACCCAATTGTTTGGTTCTTTCTTTCTTGATTTGGGTGCAGCATTTCTTTCCATCACACACCCTTGACTTCCATCTCTGACTGCTGAACAACTATTATGTATGTTTTTGACATTTAAAAAATGGTTTCACACTCAGAGCCACATTAAATTAGAAGTGAGACAGAACCATGAGAAAATCTGTCTACCACCACTATTCACTGCACAACCTGGTTTGCTGTTGGAATCACAGCCTGGCTTCAACTGCAATTCACACCATCATTCTTTTCTCAACCATGTTTAATACCATTTTTCCATCAATAAATTATCATTATTTACAAATTTTACCATTCAATTTTTTGCCTTTTATATTCAATTCTTTATTTCCACACATTTTACTGATTCATTCAATACCGTTAAATATTTAATGGATCCATAAAATATATAAAAATTTAAAATTATATATATATGAAAAAGCTTACTGTAATAAATTTTGTGTCGCTATATAACTGAATGATAAAATGTGTAATTAAGCATATTCAAATTACACTATTTTTTTCAAGAGTAATATAAGATTAAAACCGGAAAATATTCGAGATATTTTATTAAATACATAGTTGCAAGTTAGATATATAAAAGTATAATTTCTTTTCTTCCAATTTTTAATTTTTTCTCACATTTATTTTTCTTTGGCAATCACTTCTTGCACCTTATGTTTACATGAAATATGACAAAAAAATTCTTAAATAAAAGAGAGTATATATCAAAATACATTTTGAAATTCTTTTTTAGCGGTAACTACGGTGTCCTTTTATATTAAGGTCAGTTTTGGAATTTAGAAAATTGTGGGGGTGCAGGAAGAAAAATGTAGGGGTGTAGGAAGAAGAAGCCTTTCTTTTTATGTTTGTGTATGGATGTTGGACTATGAGCTGAGCTGTTTTTAGCCCAGGTATTAGAAAAAAACAATAGCAAACATAATTACACTAGGACAACTTCTTCCTGCACCTCCATGATTTCTTCGGGCACCTCCATAAAGTTTAAAAATATCAAAATTATCCTTCAGTAAAAAGATAAAAATGAAAATATTGTTTGTCTGCTAGTGAGAAAAAGGAAGTTACTTCGTTTGGTGGGGTGCATCGCTGGAGCTTGAGTGGTGGTGGTCCTTGAAGTGGTGTTGGAGGTGGTGCTTGAGAAGGTGGTTGAGGTGGTGCACGGTGGTAGGTAGCAGCAGTGGTAGGTGGTGTTGGCATTGGCACCGTTGGTGAGGTACATTCTCATTCTCATTCTTCTGCCTTAAATAAATATTTCCGCATTAGTTAATCCGGTGGATCCACGGATCACATAATCCGGTGCTTAAGTAAAGCGTTTTGGATTAGATAACTTTTGTGCATACCGGATCCGGAACCTGCCAAAGTCATATTTTCAGATTGTGTAATCTGGTACCAAATGAACTATGGATTACGCAATCCGAAAGTGATTTTAGAACTTTCAATATGTCTTACGTATTACGTAGTCCGGTACTCATTTTGTTATATGAATTTCAATTATGCATTACACAATTCGGAAGACATTTGGAACATCAAACATGACTTACGAATTACATAATCCGGTAGTCATTTTGCAGTGAAAATTTTGACTTATGGATTACACAATCCAGAAGTCACCTGAAATGACTTATGGATCACGTAATCCAGAATTCATTATGCTGTTAAAATTTGACTTATGGATTATACAATCCGGAAGTCATGTTTAAGTTGTCAATTACAAAATCTTATTCTATTTTTGTTTTGCATATGTGAATTTATGGAAATTATAATAAAATGAAAATTTATGTTTTATGAATGAAGGTGTAAGTATGGAAGAATTAATGAATTTTGTGCATCAACATGGATTGTTTGAAGGGGACTATGGTATCCATTTTACAACAGATGAGGTGAATAAAATTTCATTTCATTTATGTTTATTGCATTATAATTTGAAGAAGTGATTTTGTAATATTGTTAGAATAACTTTGTGTAGGTGTTTCCTTCGCGAGAAGACTTACTTGAATGGGTTCGTAGGGTTGGTTATGGACATGGTTTTGTTATTGTCATTATTAGGTCTGACATAGCAAATGGTAAGCAAGGGTTTAGTGTAACTGGTACTCGAAAATGTGAATGTCCCCTTAAATTGCGAGGTAAACCTGTTGGAAAGGGTCAAGGTTGGGTCTCATACCTACCGCTGACATTTTATGGTGTACACATTGTTACCCAGAGGCAAGGTTATGGTCATCATATTACATTGCTCGGATGCAATCTTTTACCCAATTAATCAGTATTAGTCCGACATATGTGAACCTTGGAGACAATTGATGTAAACATAATTTATTATGTCGATTTCTGATGCATAATTTATTACTTAAGTTATGATTCATAATTTATTACTTCAATTTCGATTCATAATTTATTCGCATTTATGTCAGATAAAAAATAAAATAACAAACACTATAACATAAATTAATTAAACCATATTGTACACATACAAAGTTACTATCATTACAATCATGTAATAAAAAAAATATCAACGACGTCCACGAACATTACGTGATCGTCTCGTGTAGATTGCCCCGTCATCTGTCACACTCCGGGCTAACTGCAACACTGTCTCCATACTCTCATATGCGTAAGTGCCTTCAGTGACCTGACGACAATCTATCATGCGCTGGAGGATACTGGCAATGCGTCTAAATATACCCTGCACCAATTTCAAAATAAATTAAACTTTTTAAATATATTGTTTAATCACATAACAATAAAAAAAACTTACCGCATGTGCACACTCATCTTGAGACGAATGACCTGCCTGCTCAGCATTTGGACTACGAAGGCGACGACGTGGTACAACACTGGGTCGATCTCCAAATTCACCTTTGTGAATGTATGGGTGTGATACTGTCCTAAACCAAGACATGTACTCAGGAACACATGCAGATGGACTAGAAGCAACTCTCAAACCTGTCACCATGTGGTGATCAAACTGCAACCACCTTTGATCAATGACATGTGCACCAGGAGCCTCAGCCGCCATCGGTGATGATGGAATGCTCTGCTCGTACCCAAATTGGCGCAAAACACGCTCGGGCATATGTCTATGTGATAAGTTGCCCAATCGCAAGTGACCCGAGAATAAATAAATGGTCTCAAATGGTCTGCTCAATCTACGGTCCTCATACGGAGTCCAGATGATGTCATCGTGTGTGACCTCATCCAACTACACTCGCACATCACCAACTGCGCAAATCTGATGGGAAACAATATACCGTGCTGCCCGCGGGTGTACATTGTCATATGAGGGATTAATATCCCTTCTTCCCATGCCCGAGAAGTGCTCATAAATCCATGCCTACGTAATTCAATCATATTAATTATAAAATATTTAATACAAAACATTATGGAATGTAACATGTGATTGCTAATTATTTGTATGGTTTCATACCTGAACCAGTGTCGCATAACTGGCCAACTGCTTCATGTTAAAATAAGATGCATCCCCCAACTGCTCATATAGATATGTAAGTGTTGCTGCTCCCCATGCATATCCATGACACATATGTAGATTGCTGAATAACAATAAGTACAATATAGATACAGAGGTGACACTTTTATCTGCAAAAATAGTGCATCCAAGCAGATGCAACAAGTAAGCCCTGGCAGCACACTCCCAAGCCTATTGAGCGCAACATTCCTCATATATATCTCGAAGCCAACTCAATCGTACGTGGACGCCTCGACACTGTCTCATCTCAGCCTTCCCCCGAGTCTCATCCACCCCTAGTAACTCAGCTAAAATTGTTGCAGTTCCGTTGTACTCTAAGGGCACATATGTTGGGAATTGACCCAAAATGGGGAGGTGTAAAAGAGATGACACATCATCAAGTGTGATGGTCATCTCACCTACGGGAAGGTGGAAGGAGTTTGTCTCCCGATGCCACCTTTCGACAAAGGCTGAAATCAATCCCTTATCACCCACTTCATAACTTATATTGCACAAACTAAACAATCCGGAATTTTGTACAAGTAGCTCAATATTAGCATGAGGCATCCCAAATTTACGTAATTTCCTACCGTGAGATACTAATTTAATTTCTCTTCGATCCTAATATAAATTTTGTATATATTAAATATAATTAAATAAATTTAAACAATAATTAATAAAGATAATTTAATTGAAGGTTTTTTCGTTCTTACCTCACCCTCTCAAAGCTTAACATCAACATGGTCAACAAAATTTACCAGTAAAGACATATCAGAAGGTCCTCCAGGAAACCCTTCTCCCTGGTCTACTTGGTCATCATTCTGTAATCCTTGTTCATTGTCATTATAAATATGAACATCATTATCAATCCTTTCCTCGACACCACCTCGGTCTCTTCTACGGACGGATGTCGTCGGCCTTCTGCGATCATGATCCTGAGATCCACCACCTCTAGTTTTAGCCATATCTATCCACAACACAATTTAAATTTCAATTATTTACAAATAATAAATAATATAATCATGAATTTGTGTACATAATATAAAATTTAAAAAAAGTTTTTAACAAGTGGGTTGGAAACTAAATACATAACAAAAACGTAAAATCACAAAAATGCAAACTTTGTAAGAACACTACCGGATTACATAATCCGAAACACATACAATGTAAACCTAAACCGGATTATGTAATCCAGAATTACTAAAATACCTAAACCGGATTACGTAATTTGGAATTACTTAAATAACCTAAATTGGATTAAGTAATCCGATATTACTTTACATTCTCAACTATACCGGATTACATAATCTGGTGCCTATTATGAAAAAATGCAGAGTACCGGATTACACAACAAACGGATTACAATACCGGATTACACAACAGTAGGTTTCAAAAGCAATGCAAAATCTGGAAAATTCAACTTACTAACCTGTGAAGAGGACACTTTAGATGTGTGAGTGATAGACAATGTGGGGTTTAGAGAGATTTGAGAGATGAAGAGAAAAAACCTTCGAATGGGGGTGTGGAGCGGCACCGCCGGAAGGGACAGAAAAAAAAGGCACGAAAGTTAAAGTGAAAGTGAAGGTTAGGTAGGTTAAAGGTATATTAAACTATTATTTTAATTTTTTAATAT
Organism: Phaseolus vulgaris; assembly: GCF_051622355.1. Classification (NCBI taxonomy): domain Eukaryota; kingdom Viridiplantae; phylum Streptophyta; class Magnoliopsida; order Fabales; family Fabaceae; genus Phaseolus; species Phaseolus vulgaris. The sequence goes on from NC_143503.1 coordinate 24,994,763, forward strand.
TTTTACTGAAGGGTATATTAGTAAATGTACTTTTAGTATGGGGTGGGAGAAGAAGTCATGGAGGTGCAGGAAGAAGTTGTCTTACACTAGTATTATTTGGTTATGGGTCCATCCCGTTTGCAATATGTACTTGGTATTGAAAGCCTATTAGATTCATTGGTTTATATTTGAGGAATTGTGAGGTCATGGACCAATATTGTTAATAGAGCGAAACGATCTGAATGTTGATTTCTAAAATTAATGAAAAAGATCTCATTTACTCATAAAAAGAGAAAGGTGTTAATGAAAATAAGTAGTTGGATATGCCGAATAGAAAATAATAATGAAATAAGAGTTGAAAAGAATACTAAATAAAAAAAACAATATAAGAAAGAATGGAGACGATAAAAAAATAAATTATTCAACTGGAAAACCACTATTTCTTAAGAGATAACTATAACACAGTGTACAAAAATAATAAAAAGAAAAAATTTGAAAGAAATAAGAATCTATTTCTCTAATTTTGTGTTTGTTGTTTTGTTTATTTATATTATTAACATATGTGAACTTTCCATACTGATCTAATGCTTCTTTTCAATTTAAATGGTCAACTTGCATTAAATATTAAATTTTCAAATGAAGTAAAATAACACATGGAACTTAAATATGTTTAAGAAAATTCAAATAATCAAACTAGTACCCCTATATGCAATTAATCCAAAAAATAAATAAAAAACCTTATTCCAAGTAAAAGTTTAATTGGTAACCATTGTTATCCTCCTTTGATAAAATAAAATAAAATTGTTATCCTCTTTGCAAACTCCATTATCACATACTTCTATTGTGCTAACCAACTTGTCATATGGCGAAGTTTTTAGGTAAAATCTACTTGTGTTTATCCTTTATCCATTAGGAAAATTTTTTTACAACCCACTTTTCTAAAACATCTACTTACAACTATTTTAATAATAAAATATTATTTAAATAATGATAACAATAAATGTAATGAAATATTATAACAGAATAATATTTTTTAATAATTAAATATTATATTAAATAATAATAATATAAATGAAGTATTATAATAGAATAATATTTTATGTAGTTGCAAGGTGGATGTTGAAAAAAGATCAGTGTGAAATGATCACGACCCTAGCCATTATTAGCCCACTCTTTTTAGATTTTCTTAAAGTGTTTTAATTATAAAAACAAATAAATTTTAACTAAAATACAAATATAGATAATTTGTGTTTTAAAACACTAGTAATAAAAAAATTGCATATGAAGAATATTTTGTTTTCTAATTCTTTTAGAATCATAGAAATTTGTTTTAAATTTTACTTATAGTTTATTTGTTTACTTTTACACTCATAGAAATTTGTTTTAAGCTTATAGTTTATTTATTTAAGAATATTAAAAGCATGATTTCAACCGATTTTTTTTAATTGAACGGTAAATTTTAAATGTAATTTTTTATTTTAAAAATCATATTTTAAATTAAAATTCCTATTATTTTCTAAAAAAGTATTGAAATCCTAATATTTCTTAAATCTTTTTGCCTCTGAAACCCTTAAAAAAACAGTTACTCAGTGCAGAATCTATTGTCATTTGAATCAGTCCTTCAAAATCCAACAAAAACATATAACCTGTGATATTATGATGTTCTTTTACTTCCTTCCCAGTACATGCTCTTCCTCTTCTAAACACTCATAACAGGAAACGGTGCAATGGAACCCGATTCGAATGCCACCACCATAACCATAAACGTCAAGTTCAATGGCGTCACCATACCCATCTCAATTTCACCCAACTCTACCATCAAAGACCTCAAGTCCCTTCTTCTACCTTCCACCAATGTCCTCCCTCGGGGCCAGAAACTCATCTTCAAAGGTTTCACCTTTTGCCCCTTTCTCTTTTTCATTCAACACCCTTATGAAAGAATCCCCCACCCCTTTTGAATTGGTGTGTGTGAATGAAAGTAATGAATGATTTTACAGGTAAGGTTTTGGAAGACCCCCTGACTTTGACTGCATCTAACTTGACTAATGGATCCAAACTCATGCTTGTGGCTTCTCAAGGTTTATATCAAGGGGTATTGTATATGGCTTTCTTAATCTCTTTCTCTGTTCTGTTTTTTTTGTCTGTGGAGATAGTGTTCAGTAAAATTAGTTTTTATTTTCTATTAATGAGTTTAGAATTCACACATTATACATGAAAAATTCTAGTCACATAGACAAACACAGTGAAGAATGTGTTAGAGAATGTATCCTGATGTATGGTAAGATTATTGGTTTTGTAATAACCATTTTGAATGTTATATGAGGGGTGGTTTCTAATTGGCTAATTGTGTAAAAATCTTAACATGATGCATGAATATTTAAATTGAAATCGTAAACTTTATTGAAGCATGATGGGTCGTTAACTCTGCTGTATTATATTATGATTTCATCATTAAGTTAAAATGTGGCTTTATGGGTATTGGGTAAACAATGAAAAATCTTTTGCACGAATGCCTTGGCAAACTTGGTATAGACAAACTAGATGGACCCTTTCGTATAGGAGGTGTATGGAGCTTCTCATTGAAAATAAAAATTATGTTTATAGATGTGACTGTGTAGAGTTTGTTTGTTCCTATGGAGATCAGAAAAATGTAGCTTGAAGATTTCGATTCTTTGTACAGGATGGTCCCATCTTGAAGAAAGCTAATGTTGTTCCCAAATCGAGGAAAGATAGTCACTTAGGCTCTAGCAATGACGTGAAGAAAATTCCTGTCAAGAACAGGATGGAACGGTGGAAAGCAACAGGAGTTGTAGCATTGTCTGAAAGCAACTTGGAGGTAATAATATTTTGTTCATAGTTTTGTCATTTATTCAACTGGAGGCTTGGTTTTGTGACAAGCGGAAATTTAGAGACCAGGAACATGCTAAATTTTATTCAATGGCACAGTTTTGAAGATTTTTCAGATTGATATCATATTGTGCAATTGCAAACAAAATGGTATGAAAGTATCCTCTTTTATCATATTCTGTAGGTCACATGTTAGGGGTGTGTAGGGTTCACTTCAAATTATAGCATGATTGAGCCAGGCTATAACTTCATTTACAAAACAATCCATCAAATTATTGTAATTCAAAGTAGATTTCTTTTTCCAGTATAAGAAAGTTTTTGGTGGAAGGGAAGTTGGCATTCCAAGGTTAAGGCATGTTACAATACTAAGAGTTTGCAGTGTCGCTTATGACAAAAGAGTGAACCCAAGACCTTTGCATCAATGCTGTTTGATCCTAACAATTTGGTCAACTGCTATTGCTTAATTCATGGTAGTTTTATATGATTGTTTATAAGTAGGTTTTTGGTGTGTTGCAAGATGGACCACTGATTATTATGGTTAAAATTAAGATATTTTGTCTTGTCTTTTTTATCCCCGTAATTGTTCGTTGTCTTTGGCCAGACCAGAAGAACTTCATAGTGTCTTGTTTATCTTTTTTATCTCTTCTATCCATTATTTTACCATAAATATCTTATTGAACAACCACACATGGTGTGATGGGTTATACCACAGACAAATCACACGGGAAAAGGGAATTCCATGCTACCTCTCTGCAGACAATAGGGCAGAATAAATCACTGATTTCATGTTCATATCTGATGTGACACTCAATCTTATGTCAGATATCTGCTGAGGTCAAATGCTTTACAAGCAAATAATTGGAGTTCCAACTCTAGTTTGTCATTTTGGATTAGGCATAGCGCTAGACAGCATCGTAGAACTTGCTGGAAGTTACATTTGCAACTTTGCATGTTATTATACCGAATAAATTGTTATTAGCTGCGTAATAATACACTTATTCTAGTGGAAGGATAGGTTCCAGTATTGCTGTTCACTTCAGTCTTACAAACAGTAAAACCTATTATAATCCTAAGCAACTTAGTGTAGAGAGGTCTAACAGCTCAAGTCTAGGCTTGAACTCATTATACAATTTTTTGCTTAAAATCCAATAATAATGGTGACTGGTCCTTTATAGTTAACCATAGCCTACATTAGTTAGTCCTGATAGCATGCTCTATGCCTTGGTGAATCTAGAAAAGAAGTATTTAAACAGTCAATAAAAGAGAAACAGAAATCCCTGAAAAATAAAATAAATTGTTATAAGATGTAATTTATTTTCAATTGTAAGAAACTCTCATTTTCCTAGAAATTTTTATTCAAATAGGCCATACCTGAAGAAGTGTGGGTTTGTGGATCTTCTGCAAGAGTTCTAGATTGCAACAAGAATTCAATTAAAAGTGTCCCTGATGAAATTGCACGTCTTACAGGTCTAGAGGTAAGCTGAACGTCTCTCTTCTATCTCTATAGGTTTAGTATCTGCTACATCCAGTTGTTTTTCTTGGGAGCAATAAATAACATATTTTTGAAACACTGCAGAAACTACTCATGAATTCAAACGAGATAGAGGATGAATCAATTAGGTGGGAAGGACTAACAACTCTGAAGTACATAACTGTATTATCATTGAAGCATAACAAGTGAGTAGATGTTATCATTTGTAGTTCCAATGTGTGCCTGCTTGGATTTATTTGCATAAGTCAACAAATAAATTTATACAAGTATTGCTTTCATTATGGATTTTTGTTAG